>NC_089593.1:93037160-93319182 GCF_019320115.1 Miscanthus floridulus
GTAGGGATCAGCCTCTGATCCCTCCCGTCTCCTAAAAAAAAAACTCCAAAAGATTAGCCAAAAGGAGATTCAAAATTTATTGATTTAGCTATTTTTGAAAGTAAACCGCACAAAAAAATAGACTGGTCGAACAAGCTATGTAAATATTGGCATTGTCCATATTAAACATGCCACATCATCACCGGGAGCTTTTCACATCCATCGCTTCGAGAGTCAATGTTGCCCAGGCTTTGGGTGCCACAGTGCACTCTCTGTTGCCTGTGCCACGCTGGCACAGGCTGCCGTCGATGCATGCACGGTGCTAGATGCGTCATGTGCCTATGTGGCTGCATCCCCGTCCCCATTCGTCGCCGACGTCGAGGTAGAGCCCTCACGCGTTCCACCACTGTGGGCATTCAGTCATGGTGAACCTTTGCAGCAGTCACCAGAACTAAAGCCGAGCGCATTATACGACACACAAGTAGCAAATCGTCAACAGCATCGGTCGCTGCAGAACCCGTGGATGTTGTCCTGGCACATGCCGCCACAATGGACCCCCCGCCCCCTCTCACCGACGTTGTTGCTATCGTTGGACCTGCACGGCGACCTGCCGCTCCACTTCATTGTGAGGAAGCCCCTCAAGCCGTCCAAACTCAGCCGGACGGTGCATAGATCGAGTAGGATGCACGAGATGTGACCATGACAGAATGGTATATTGGAACCGAAAACAAATGTGGACTCACTGCTGAATTCGTGCTCATGGGGGCGGGGAGACATATGGCACAGCTAGATGTCAGCGTGTGGAAGAGGGAGATGGTGTTCAGGAGAGGGGATCATGTGGACTTGGCGAGTGAGCTGGCGATCGCCTTCTATGCCGAGCGAAAATTGAGGGATAGCCCGTGGCTATTTTATAGAATGAGATGGACAGTCTGTTGGAGACCCATTTTACACCGAATTTCCCAAATCGGACACAATAGAAAAAATAGCAAAGTCACTTCGAGTTGCTCTTTATTGAACTACAAATGCCAATAGGCAATTTTGCCTTTGATTCGTTGTTGTGCTATAATAGTTTGGTGCACCTAGCGAAGTCACATATTGTTTTTTGCTAGGACTATAAACTGAGTTCCTAATATTTACAACCTGCATCATCTTCCTGTACATTTTTTAATGGCCGTTTGATTGCAGAGCATTCTTACCGTCCTAACATTGTGTGTATCGATAGCCTGCAAAGGTCAAGATAGTTTTTTTTTGCCGTTTAAATGACATGAATCCTGATGTGTTATTATCAATAATGAGCCTGCTAGTGTGATCTATAACGACTTTTGCAGCCGCAGTGTGTCATTCCAGCAATAGGTGACGGAAAGCAATTAGTTAGCATTAGCAATGGCCTCTCCTACTTCTAGTGGTTCGAGGACGTGATGGAAATGGATTACGCACTTAATATTGCTGGCCCAGCCCAGTTTCTTGAGCCCACACTGTGTTGCTATGCTGAATCCTTTTGGAAATTTCAGGGCATGGCTCTTGCGCTCTCGGCAGCGGCGGCGGCCATGTGCTCCAGGATCTGCTGCCATGCTGTGTGAGACCTCAGCTGGTGCCACGTGGACAACCGACAAAGTCATCGATCATAGGCTGGCGTCCAGTTTTCCTCCTTGGTTGGTAATCCATTTTTTGGACGTGCGTGCTGCGTGTTCCAGTTATTTCAATGCCCACTGCTACATAAAACTTTTTCGAGGCAGGCAAAAACGATTAACCGAGGTGGGCATCGCAACCGCCTTGGCAAAAAGGTTATGGTAAATGGGGTATTTTCTGAGGCGGTTGGATGCCCGCCTCGGTAAATCGAATAAAAAAACAAAAAAAGGAAAACCCGTAGATAAGCCCGCTGAGCCCATCCACGGGCTGCTGCCGCCACCGCTACTCGCCGGTGCCAGCATCCTCGCCGGACTACCGGGATCCGGCCGCCCGACGCTGGATCCGGTTGCTTGCCGTTGGATCCGGCCTTCGGCCACCTGATCTGCGAGCAAAGGAGGGGAGGGGAGGAGCGGCCGGATCCGGCCGCCCCCTCCGCCGGAGTTGATGCCAGTGACGCCAGACCCGGCTTCCCCCGCCATCGTGACGCCAGATCTGGCCTCCACCGCCTCCATAACGTCGGATCTATGAGGGAGAGGGAGGGTGAGGGACGGAACCTCCCTGGATCTGAGAGAGGAGAGAGAGGATGAGGACATACCTCTTCCACGCTAGATCCACGCCGCCATGGCCAGGGAGAGCGGCCACCGTCGTCGGGCCAGGGAGGGAGCGGAGGTGCGCCGGCCCTCTACGTGGGGGAGGAGGGCGCCGTCATGTCATGGGGAGAGGGAAGGTCGGGCACCGCCGCCATGGGGAGGGGCAGGCTCCGCCACCATGGAGAGAGGGAGAGAGTGGAGGGATGGGGCGACGGGATGGGGGAGGGGCATGGTGTGGCCACGTCGGGCTGGCGAGAGGCGCGTCGGGGCTGGGGCTGAGTGAGTGAAACCCCTGATTTTTTTACAATTTGGCCCTTTTTTGAAAGTTTCTCGCAAATAGACCCCTGGTGGAAAGAATTCAGGAAATGGATCCTTATCTCAGCGCCATTGATGCTGGCGCCGAGCTCGACGCCAGCGTTTCTGGCGCCGAACTCCTAGGCACGGTCGATGACCTGCCAGGGGGCTCGGCGCCAGAGTGACTGGCGCCGAGCTCGACGCCGTAGATCTTGGCACCGAGCTCGGCGCCGTAGTGACTGGCGCCGAGCTCCCCGCATTTAACCCTGGCCCAACCTTCTTGCCCGAGCGTTCTTCCTCTTCTTTCTCCTCCGTCTCGGTTTTTTCTCTCCCCGCTTCACCCTACCTCACGAATCGACATATTGGACCTTGAAAACCTTGATTTGATCCGTAGATCTTCGAGAGCAAGGTATCCTCGCTCACCTCCCATTTTTTTCGCATCGATTCGGTATATATTAGTCGGATTTTTTAACCTAAGAATCGTCATCACTTAGGGTTTCATTGTATCCCTCAATATATGTATTATACAATCGTAGGTTGATTCCAAGGCGTGGAAAAAGCTAGCAAACCTAGGCGCATGTAGTTATGTTATGGGTTCATTGTTGTGGATCAATGAGAAACCCTAGGTTTAGGGTTTAATGTTAACTGCTTTTGGTTCTTAGAACGAAATTGGTTGTATTGTAGTTATGGTTCTCATTGATATTTATTTGTGATGTTTTGATTTATGTTTGTTAAATTACATCCGTTTTGTTAGATGCAAGAAATGTTTCGGGAGGAGTTTTGGCGAAAACGGGGTTGTCGGTGTTTCGGACCGGGGGGTCCTCAACCAACTAGTGAATTTGAGCTGCGTGCTCCTGGTTCCGGATGGTGATGCAAAGAGACACAAGGTTTATACTGGTTCGGGCAATCGTTGCCCTACGTCCAGTCTGAGAGATCGATCTTGTATTCCTTGCACCGAGGTGCTTGTAGTAGGGGGTTACAAGCTAGGTGAGAGAGGGAGCTAGTCCCAGGTCTCGGCAGGGTGTCGTATGGGCTGCTTGAGGCGCTGCTCTCAGGCAACTGGAATGTGCGTGTGTGTGTGTTACAAGGTGTTCTCCTCTGTCCCCTCTAAGTGGCCCAAGTCCTCTCCTTTTATAGCTGAAGGGAGGACAAGGACAGTACATGTGCTAACTGCACGGCGTCGTGCCAACAGGGGCGGCATGTCCGAGCCCTGTGCCTGTTCCTGTGGCGGCGTGGTCGTCGGAGTGGTCCGTCCTTAGAGCACTGGGGCGGCGTGGTAGTCCCATCCGATCCTGTGCGTCGTGGGAGCCCCGAGATTACCTCGGAGTGGGTGCGGCGGAGGACGTGCAAATCACTATGGACGAACTGTGCGTGAGGCCGAGGCTTGATCGGCACCGAGGCTGCACCGCAGTGGGGGGTCTCGGCAGGCACGAACCCCAAGATAGCCGAGACCTTGGTGTACAGTGCCGAGGCCTCGAGTGGGTGGCTGATCTGGTGCGTCGGCTTGGAGGCGGTGATGACCCAGGCCAAGTTGTCTATGCGATGTTGTTTTCGAGGCGGGGATCGCGGGACACAGTGTAGTGTGGGCGCTGATCGTGGGCACAGCATCAGAACACAGTGGCCGGTAATCCCCGCCACGCCCTGTCCCAGCTGGTATGGTGTTGATGTGACCTCAGGTCCCGTCGACCATTCTGTGGCGTCGAGCCATCGTCCGGCTGAGATTGCAGGAGTGGTTGAAGTATTAATGAGACATGACGTGCTGTCGGGAGGGTCGGCCGAGGCTGGGGGGTGACGGGTCACGGACGAACCGGCCTCGAGCGACGCGGAGAATGAGGCCTCGCACGAGACGGAGATCGGGCTCCTTGCCGAGGCCTTCCGTGAGAGGCCTCACGCGACACGGAAAATGCATCTCCTGCCGAGGCCTTCCGTGGGGAGCCTCACATGAGACGGAGATCGTGTCCCCTGCCGAGGCCTCCCGCAGAGAGCCTCGCGCGAGGCGGAGATTGCGTCAGGACGCCAAGACCTCCTGCGCGAGGCTCGAGGCGAGGAGGAGGGCTTGGTGGGCCCGATCGCGGTGGGTGAGGGGCCCATGGCTTACCTTCTAGCTTTGTTTTTTGATGGGACTTAAGCGACCCCTTTGATGTTCACTCAGGGTAACCCAATCTAAGGTACCCGACAGTAGCCCCTGAGCCTCTGGGGGAGTGCGTGCACTCTCCCTGAGGGTTTGCCGAGGCTTGATTCGTACCCGCTCCCGTAGGAATTGGGTTTTGTTTCTCGAGGTTCCGGTGGGTGCGCGCGAGCGCACCCACCGGGTGTAGCCCCCGAGGCCCTGGAGGAGTGGAGTTACTCCTCCAGGGCCTTTTTATTTTCGTGTTTGAACGAGTAGTTCTTATCGCATTTGCCGAGCCCGTAAGCGCAAGTTCGGGTTGCGGGGGTCTCGGCGAGGCTGCAAAAAAAAGCCCTCTAGCCTCTGCACGGAGCGAGAGGTTCATCAGGGGTCCCCCTGACTTTGGGTACGACCCTCACGCATCCTTTCACTCGGAAGGAGGGGTGGAATGTGCTAGGCTACCCTCGATGGGCACGAGCGTGGACACTTCCAGTGAGCTGTTATCGGGTGAGTCCGAGTGGAGGCCCGTACCCCGTTCGCTAGGGGACGGCTAGCGGTCCAGAGATGCACTTCAAGAGTACCAGAGGGTTTCTCTAGTGGGTGCTGAGGCCGTTCGCTGGGCCTCGGTGGCTCGATACCTCCCTACAGTGGGATCCCATTCGGATACTTCCCTATCGGTCTCGGACATGACTTAGGACGCCCTGAGCGACTGTTCGCTCGGGCCTGGGCCATTCGTAGGCTCACCCCGAAGTCGTCCCTGACTCTGTTGCCCTGGGGCGGCTGTCAAAACCTCTTGGAGGCCCAGCCTTCGAACCCCTAGACTGTAACGGGCTCGGTGCCCTTTATCGTGTTTTGTAATGAAACCTCTAGCGTGGGCTTGGACCGTTTGTCTTGGTCTTGGGTGCAAGAGGAGCCCCCGAGCCTCTGCCTGGAGCAAGAGGGCGGTCGGGGGTCTCCTGACTTTTTTATCCGACCCTCACATATCCTTTTCGTTCGGATGGATGGTTTGTTTGCCGAGCCCATTCTGGTCTTGGCAAGGTTGCAGGAAGAGCCCCTAGCCTCTACGCGGAGCGAGAGGGCCATCGGGAGTTCCCCTGACTTTTTATACGCCCCTCGCGCATGAGGGTTTGTTTGCCGAGGCCCCTTTTGGGCGCGAGCCTGAGTTGTGGGGTCTCGGCGTATTTGCAGGAAGAGCCCCCCTAGCCTCTGCACGGGGTGAGAGGGCCGTCAGGAGCTCCCCTGACTTTTTGTATGACCCTCACGCTTCCTTTTCGCTCAGAAGGAGGGTTTGTTTCGTCGAGGCCCTTTGAGTGCGAGCCAGGGTCGCTGGGTCTCGGCAAGGTTGCAGGAAGAGCCCCCTAGCCTCTGCATAGAACAAGAAGGCCATCGGGGGTTCCCCTGACTTTTTGTGCGACCCTCATGCTTCCTTTTCGCTCGGAAGGAGGGATGGAATGTGCCTTGCTACCCTCGGTGGGCACGAGCGGTGGCACTTCCGGTGAGCTGTTATCGGGTAGTCCGAGTGGAGGCCCGAACCTCGTTCGCTAGGGGACAGCTAGCGGTCCAGAGACACACTCCAAGAGTACCAGAGGAGTTCGCTGGGCCTCGGTGGCTCGGTGCCTCCCTACGGTGGGATCCCATTCGAAGACTTTCCTGCCGGTCTCAGACACAACTTTGGGCGTCCCAAGCATTTTGCTTGCTTGGGCCTCGGCCCCGTATAGGCTCGCCCACGGTCGTCCCTAACTCTGTTATCCTGGGGCGGCTATCGAAACCCTTTGGGGCCCAGCCTTCGAACCCCTAGATCTTAATAGGCTCAGAGCCTGGTTCCTTCATACGAAAGGAATAGGCCGCGGGGAATATCTTCCCTATTGGCTCGACAACGGGTGGTGCGCCTTTTGAGGCGGTTTCCTGGGGAGTCGAAACGATGCCTGCTGCCGTAGTGGCTGAGTGTGACGTGGTGGATGGGACGTAACTGTCCTCGCATTTAATGCGGGAGGCGTGGGCGCGTGGGCCGGTGAAATCGGCCCGTGGTTAACTGCACCGGATCGGGGGGAAACCCTCCCCGATTTCGTCGCCCGTTCATTTCGCCTCCTCCCTGCATAAATACCCGAAGAGTCTCGCCCCTCCTCGTCTTACCTTACCTGCATTAGCACTGCCTCCGTCGAGCCGTCGCTAGAGCAGCGGGTGCCGGGAAGAAGAGGAGAGAAGAGCGAGCCTAGGGAGAAAGCGAGAAAAAGCGAGAGCGTGGGAGAGAGAGAAAAAACTCACCGCCGCACCCGATTCCTCCATCGCACCCATGGCCGGCGACATCATCGTTGTCGAGGCGGACCCCTGGGACCCATCAGACATCACTGAGGAGATGCTTCAGTCGCTTGTCGACGGTGGACTCCTTCGCCCGGTGACAGACCCCACCAGGCCAGAGTGGATCGCTCCGTACGGTGAGCCGGAGCTGAGGCCTCGTGACAGCTATGTCGTGAGCTTCGTCTCTTTTCATGAGCGCGGCCTCGGCATCTCGGCGGACCGGTTCATGCGGGTGCTCCCGCACTACTACGGCGTGGAGCTCCACAACTTCAATCCCAACTCCATCGCTCAGGCGGCTATCTTTGTTGCCGTCTGCGAGGGGTATTTGGGGATTGCTCCCCATTGGGAGTTGTGGCTCCACCTATTCCGGGCGGGGCATACTACCAAGCCAATGGGCATGTCGGGTAAGAGGAAGGCGACGAGGGCCGACGGCTGCACTCTCCAAGTGCGTCAGGACCGCCTGCACCTCTACATCCCGGCCCAACTCGCGTCCTCCAATCGCCGGTGGTACACGAGTTGGTTCTACCTCCACAACAACGACGGAGGACTTCCCCCTTACACTGGGTGGATTGTGGAGAGTTGCCCGGAGAGATGGAAGTACGGCATCCTGAAGGACGACCAGCCCAAGCTGCAGCCGCTTCTGGAGGGGCTGGCGAGGCTGCGGGGCCACGGTCTCACCGTGGCTGTGGTTGTGGCTGCCTTCCACCGCCGAAGGGTGCTGCCGCTGATGGCTCGGTGCCGGCGGCTGTTTGAGATGAAGCTGGGTGAGCCCATTGAGGGCACCCGGATGTCCTCCTCTGCCCTTTCCGACGAGGAAATTCTTCGTCGGGTGGGGGAGACGGTAGAGGCGAAGCTATGGGGCGACAACTTGACCCCTATCGTGATGCGGCCGTCGCGGGGGTTCCTTTTGCTGGTAAGTCATGTGCCGCTGTAGCCTCTGAGCCTCCTCAATCTCCCCTTACCCCTTGTTTCCTTATGCGCATCCGTCATTCCTGCAGGGGATGAGGGACGTGCGCTCCTCTCCTCTGCCCGTTCCCGAGGACGCGAGGTGGCGAAACGCATGAAGCAACTCCTCACACGTGAGGAGCTGGATAAGCACCGCCGTCAACAAAGGAAGGAGGGTCTCTCGCTGGAGGAATCCCCATCAACGTCGCTGTTGATGGAGGCCTCGGACGGGGATGACGGGGGCGAGGCGGGGTGAGGTCCCCTGGACCACCTTCCTAACGTAGTGGAGGTGGTGCCCGGGGCGCTGGCCAGCAGCCCGGCACTCCCGAGAGGAGGAGGAGAAGTGGACCCGGGGCCGGCGGTTGCCCGCTCCGGGGCCGAGGCCGACATGCCCGAGGCGCGGGCGTTGGGCAAATGCGCCGTCAGCCCGGTGGGCTCGGTGGCCGTGGTGGAGCGAGTGGCGGTGGAGACGACGCCACCACCCTCGTAGAGGACCGAAGGGGCACCGGAGTCCATTGAGGACCGACCGGCGCCGATGGATATGGAGGCGACGCCTCTGCCGCCGCCTCCGCCGTTGCGGACGAGGTTTGCCGTGGCGAAGCGGTTGCCGCCCCATTCAAGGTAAGTGTATTTTTGGCAGGGTCGTAGTGCCTTCCGTTCACTTTTTTGGTCTTGTGCTGACCCTGTAGGTTATTTTTCTTTAGTCGGAAGTGGCCTGCGGATGAGCTCCCCGTGGCACCCCTTAAGGCGCTCAAGGCGAGCCCTGGCTCCTCTGCCCACTGGGTGGTGGAGGCCCAAGCCGCTATCCAACGCGGCGTGGCGTCGGCGAGGGTCGACCCAAAGGAGCTGGCTGCCCAGGGAGGGGTTGCCAAGGCAGCCCCTACATAGATGAGGGAGGGAGCGCTTCCTCCTCATGGGGGCGAAGCTCACGAGTTGGATGGGGCCGGCGTGCCCTTGGTTGCCGAGGCCCTCGGGGTCTCCGAGGCTGAGGCGACGGAGGCCACGGTGCCCACGACCACCGAGACCGCAGTGGCCACGGCCAGTGTCTCTGCGTCTGCCGAGGCCACGATGGCGGAGGCCGAAGCCCCCGAGACCATTGAGGCCATAATTGTAGAGGCTGGAGCCCCCGAGATCACCAAGGCCGTCGTGATGGCGGCGAGGCCGTCTGTCGAGGAGGCGAAGATGAAGGCGGCGGAGGCCTTGGTGGTGCCCTTGATTCAGGGCCCGCCGTTGTGCGAGAGAGCGCCCAGGAGGCAGAGGTCTATCCGATCTCCTCCAACGATACTTCCTGGGAGTGGGAGGTGGTCGACGCTGAGGAAACCGATGCCGTGGAGCAGCCGGTGCCACTCTTGGACGAGGGAAGCTCGGCCCTCGTGTGGGCGCAACCCGAGCCTCGTGGGTAGGATCACCCGTGAGTACTGTGGCGGAGCCGGGACGACCCTGAGGGGGAGCCTCTGTTCGCCCTCGAGGACGCAGCCAAGGGCAGGCGCTGGGGCACCTTCGAGCAATACCGCCAGCTGGTAGAGCGGTCGCTACGGACAGCCCTGTCCGTGGTGGCCGATGAACTGCCCGGAGTCACCCAGGTTTGCGTTTTCCTTTCCCGCGCGACATCGTCCTTTTCTGGTTTTGTTGCAATCAATGACCCTCGTTCTGCTTCCCTAGGAGCTCGAGACCCGGTCGCTTGGGAAGTTGGTCTTTCTCCAGTGGGAGAGGGGCATCTAGGACTAGCTTCAGCGGCAGAAGGGCCTTCTTGCCAGCACCAATGAGCTCCTGTCGGCACGGAGCGCGGAGGTAGAGGACCTCCGCCTTCGCTGTGCCGATGCGAAGGCCGAGGTGGCCACAGCCCAGACACAGCTCGCCCCTCTGGCAGCGTGGGTGAAGGAGTTGGAGGAGGAGCTCACCCGCGTGGTTAGAGATCGGGATGCCTTCAGGGGCCGAGCCGTTGAAGCTACGGCCTCGGCCGCGGATCTCGCGGGGCAGCTGGGGGCGGAACAGAGGGCGCACCAGCTGATGAAAGGTGCCTTGGATGAGGCCCTTGCTGCAGCTGAGGCCTCGCGGACCGAGGGTGTGGTTTGGAGGGGGACAGTCGAGGGTGAGTTTTAGTCCCCTTATTTTGTTTTCTTTTTCTTATGTTCACTCCCTAACTCCCTTGTGTGACGCAGAGCTAGGGAGTGAAGCTTCCAGGGCGGCTGAGGCTTCTCGGGTCGAGGCCCAGCGCTTGAAAGAGGAGGCCGATGCTTGTCAGGCCGAGACCCGACGCTGGGAGCAGAGGGCCAAGGGTGAGTTCCGCGGGCTTCCGCTCCTAACTTAGGTTGTTTTCTCCCTCGCTCGACCTCATTCCATTTTCTGCGGTGCAGAGTTAGAGGCGGAGATCACTCGGGCCACCGAGGCTTGCAGCGCGGTGCAGACGGTGCTCGAGACTGAGATCGGGGAGCATGAGGCGCTGAAACGTGCTACCCTTTCCACCTGCGAGGCACTAGAGGTTGAGGGGGTTCAGTCAGGCAGCTCCCTAGGGAGCCGTCTGATCGCGCTGAGCAACCAGATGCGCGAGCGGCTTTGAGAAGCGCTGCACACGGGTGTCAAGCGCGCGCTGGCCGTCATCTCTTCTCACTACGTCGGCGTCGACGTCCCGGCCATCAGCGATGGGTATGTCCTGCCTGATGATGACGAGGAGGTGGACGTGGTGGTCACAAAGCTAATGGAGACGGCGGAAGGCCCTGGCACAGCGCTGGCGATGCTCTTCGAAGAGGAGGTGGTTCCTCCCCTACCACCCGCCGGTGTTGAAGGCCCTAAGCCTTGATCTAGGACCGAGGGGCTTATGTAAAAATAGAGCAGGAGTTATTTTTGTATCATAATGTTTGTGGCCGTCGAGGCCTCTATTTCTGAAGTATTTGTGTTTCTCAGTTGTTTTTCTTATGTTTCCGAGCCTCTGCCCTCTGTTGCTTCTGATCAAATTTTGTTTGCAAAACACCCCTTTGAGGCCTAAGCCATCCCTTGGGCGAGAGGTAGTGAGGGAGTGCCATAGCCCAGAGGCGTAGGCCGTCTCGCGGCTCTACTGGCCTCTTGCCTAGGAAACAGACCTTGGTTCGAGGAGTTTTTTTACAACTGATTCGTCAGAGCCTGCTAGAGTTTTGGCGTAGGAATTTTTGCGAAAAATAGCTAAAGAATGGTGTGTGGGACCTAGGGGGGAGTCCCCCATCTAGCCCCTGAGGGAGGCTCGGTTCTACCGAGGCAGAGCTGAGTCTCCCTTGTCGCGTTACTGTACTGCCGAGGCCTACGATGGGCTCGGGGGGTTTCTCAAAAAATTAGACCAACTAAAGAACGCTTTTTAATTGTATTTCGAGAAACAACATATACAATGCTTGGAAATTTAGGGATAAAAGCGACGTAGTTGTTCTATGTTCCAAGCATTGGTGAAGACTTCACCCTTCTCGTTGGCCAGCTTGTAGGTTCCGGGCTTCAGTACTTGGGCGATGATGTACGGTCCTTCCCATGGCGGGGTCAGCTTGTGGCGACCCTTGTTGCTCTGTGGTAGCCTCAACACCAGGTCGCCTACCTTCAAGTCTCAGCTTCGGACGCGTCGGGCCTGATAGCGCCATAGGCTCTGCTGGTATTTGGCCGAGTGTAGTAGCGCGATGTCTCGGGCTTCCTCCAGTTGATCAAGGGCGTCCTCTTGGCTGGTGCGGTTACTTTGTTCGTTATAGGCTTGTAGCCTCGGGGAACCATATTCCAAGTCGGTGGGGAGGATGGCCTCAGCCCCATAGACTAGGAAGAAAGGCGTGAACCCCGTGGCTCAGCTTGGAGTGTTCCTTAGGCTCCAGATGACCGACGGGAGTTCGGCGAGCCATTTCTTGCCAAACTTTTTCAACCGGTTGTGAATTCTTGGCTTGAGGCCTTGTAGGATCATGCCGTTGGCACGCTCTTCTTGGCCGTTGGTCCTTGGGTGTCCTACGGCCGACCAGGCCACATGGATGTGGTGGTCGTCGCAAAACGTTAGGAACTTTTTTTGGTGAACTGCGTCCCATTGTCGGTGATGATGGTGTTGGGGACCCCAAACCTGTGGATAATGTCTGTGAAGAACAGCACCGCCTGCTCGGATTTGATTCGATTGATCGGGCGAGCCTCGATCCATTTGTCAATTGATACCAGTAGATGGGTGTAGCCCCCGGGGGCCCTTTGCAGAGGCCCGACCATGTCGAGCCCCCACACGGCGAACGGCCATGTGATGGGGATGGTTTGCAGGGCCAGGGCTGGAAGATGTGTCTGCCGAGCATAGTACTGGCATCCTTCGTAGGAGCGTACTAGCTTGGTAGCGTCGGCGACCGCCGTCGGCCAGTAGAACCCTTGGCGGAAAGCGTTCCCTATGAGCGTCTGAGGCGCCGCATGGTGCCCGCAGGCGCCTGCGTGTAAGTCCCAAAACAGGGCTTGGCCCGCCTCGGAACTGATACATCGTTAGAGGACACCTGAGGGACTTCACCTGTACAATTCGTCATTGTAGAGGGCGTAGGTCTTGGCTCAGCGCGCAAGCCATCGCGCTTTGGTTCTGTCATCAGGGAGCTCCCCCCGATCAAGCCAATCGAGGAATAGGACTCACCAATCTGCGTCCTGATCAGTCTGCGGAGGCTCGGTGTTGACTTTCATGACCTCAGGCTCGGTCGAGGGGGTCTCAGCAGTAGAGGGGGTGTTGAGCTTTGCCGTGGGTCCCATAGGTGGGCCCACCTCTGTCGTCGAGGTGTAGTCAATGGAAGGCTTAAGGAGGTCTCTGGTGAAAACGTTCGGGGGGACCGGGGCCCGTGCCGAGGCCATCTTTGCCAGCTCGTCGGCAGCCTCGTTGTACTTCCGCACGACGTGATTTAGTTCGAGACCGTCGAACTTGTCTTCTAGGCATCGTACCAACTTGTAGTAAGCCTCCATTTTGGGGTCGAGGCAATTTGACTCCTTCATCACTTGATCTATGACGAGCCTCAAATCGCCTCGGACGTCGAGGCGCCGTGCCCCAAGTTCGATGGCGACTTACAAGTCATTGATGAGGGCCTTGTACTTAGCTACGTTGTTGGAGGCGGTGAAGTGGAGCCGCACCATGTAGCGCATATGTACTCTAAGGGGCGAGATGAAGAGCAGACCCGCGCCTACCCCGGTCTTCATCAGGGATCCATCGAAGTACATGGTCCAGCACTCCTTCTGAATTTGAGCAGGTGGCAGTTGGGTATCTGTCCATTCAGCCACGAAATCGGCCAAGACCTGAGACTTGATCGCTTTTCGAGGAGCAAAGGTCAAGGTTTCCCCCATAAGCTCGACAGCCCACTTGGCTATCCTGCCCGAGGCCTCCCGGTTATGAACTATCTCGCCCAGGGGCAAAGATGATACCACAGTTACTGGGTGCGACTCGAAGTAGTGACGCAGTTTGCGCCGGGCTAGGACCACGACATAGACCAGCTTCTGGATGTGGGGGTAGCATGCTTTGGTCTTAGAGAGCACTTCGCTGATGAAATAAACAGGTCGTTGGGTGGGCAGAGTATGCCCCTCTTCCTGCCTCTCTACCACTACGGCAGCGCTAACCACTTGGGTCATTGCGGCGACATAGAGTAAGAGGGCCTCGTCCATGGCCGGGGGCATTAGGATGGGAGGATTCGTGAGTAGTGCTTTGAGTCTGTCGAGGGCTTCTTCAGCCTCGGGGGTCCAAGAAAAACGCTCGGATTTTCTCAAGAGTTGGTACAGAGGCAAACCTTTTTCGTCGAGGCGTGAGATGAAGCGGCTCTGGGCCGCAAGACATCCCATGACCCTCTGTACTCCCTTGAGGTCTCTGATTGGTCCCATGCTGGTTATGGCTGAGACTTTCTCTGGGTTGGCTTCAATGTCGCGTTCCGAGACTATGAATCCCAAGAGCATGCCTCGGGGGACCCCCGAACACACACTTCTCGGGATTGAGCTTGATGCCCTTCTCTCTAAGGCATTTGAAGGTTATCCTCAAGTCATCGACGAGGTCCTTGGCCTTTCTAGTTTTGACCATGATGTCGTCTACGTAGGCCTCAACGG
This sequence comes from Miscanthus floridulus, assembly GCF_019320115.1. NCBI lineage: Eukaryota > Viridiplantae > Streptophyta > Magnoliopsida > Poales > Poaceae > Miscanthus > Miscanthus floridulus. The sequence continues at coordinate 93,051,039 of NC_089593.1, forward strand.
TCTGCCCGATGTTGTCACCAATGACCTAGGTCATGCACCGCTGGTATGTGGCACCTGCGTTTCTGAGGCCAAAAGGCATAGTCACGTAGCAGTACATGCCGAATGGTGTGATGAAAGAAGTCGCGAGCTGGTCGGACTCTTTCATCTTGATTTGATGGTAACCGGAATACGCATCAAGGAAAGATAGGGTCTCGCACCCTGCAGTGGAATCAACGATTTGATCGATTCGGGGTAATGGAAAGGGGACTTTCGGACAGGCTTTGTTCAAACCGGTGTAGTCTATGCACATCCTCCATTTCCCATTCTTCTTCTTGACTAACACGGGGTTAGCCAACCACTTTGGGTGGGACACTTCCTTGATGAACCCAGCCGCCAAGAGTTTCTGTATCTCCTCACCGATGGTCCTACGCTTTTCCTCATTGAAGCGGCGCAGGCGTTGTCTCGCCGGTCTAGATCCGGCCCGGATGTCCAGGGAGTGCTCGGCGACCTCCCTCGGTATGCCCGGCATGTCCGAGGGACTCCATGCGAATATGTCAGCATTTGCATGGAGAAAGTCGACGAGCACGGCTTCCTATTTGATATCGAGGGTGGCGCTGATCCTCAGCGCTCGGTCATCGGGGCAGGTGGGGTCAACCAGGATGAGTTTGATGGCTTTCGTGGGCTCGAACGCCCCTACACGACACTTGGAGTCAGGCGCCTCGCCACTGAGTTGGTCGAGGTGGGCGATGAGGGTCTCAGCCTCCGCAAGAGCCTCGGCGTACTCGATGCACTCAACGTCGCAGTCGTATGCATGTTCGTATGTGGACTCAATCGTGATGACACCGCTAGGGCCTGGCATCTTGAGCTTGAGGTAGGTATAGTTGGGTACTACCATGAACTTGGCGTAGCACGGCCGCCCCAGGATGGCATGGTAGGCTCCCCTGAACCCGACTACCTCGAAGGTAAGGACTTCCTTGCGGTAGTTGGAGGGAGTGCCGAAACAGATGGGAAGGTCAATGCACCCGATGGGTTGTGTGCGCTTCCCTGGCACGATGCCGTGGAAGGGGGCGACGTCGCCTTGGAGCCTCGAGCGGTCGATCTCCAAGAGCTCCAGGGTAATGACGTAGAGGATGTTGAGGCCGCTGCCTCCGTCCATCAACACCTTGGAGAGTCGGGTGTTGCCGATGATCGGGTCGACGACCAGTGGGTACTGCTCGGGATTCGGAACATGGTCAGGGTGGTCATCTCGATCGAAGGTGATCACCTCTCAAGACCAGTCAAGGTACTAGGGGGTGGCCACCTTGACCGAGAAGACTTCTCGGTGTTCCCTCTTGCGTTGTCGTGCCGTAAGGCACGCCGAGGGTCCACCAAAGATCATGAAGGCGTTGCGTACCTCGAGGAACCCATCGTCCTTGTCTTCGTCCTGGTCGCCGGCGCCCTTCTGCTTGGCATCGTCGTCGGGGAGCCCGAGCCTGGCGTAGTAATGTCGTAGCATGGAGCAATCCTCGAGGGCGTGCTTGACTGGGCCTTGGTGATAAGGGCATGGTTTCTTGAGCATGTCGTCGAAAGGCCTAGGGCCTTTGGGGCCTCAGGGATTCTTGCGTTCTACGACCCCGACCAGATCAGCCTCCAGGACCTCCTGCTTCCCTAGGCGCCCCTTTTTCTTTCTCTTAGGGAGGTGGGAGGCCGAGGCCTCGGGGGCCTCGTCCCTCCGCTTTCCCTTAGTGTCGCTGTCGGGGAAGATGGCACCGACAGCCTCCTCACCCGAGGCGAAGTTGGTGATGATGTCGAGGAGCACAGCAGCGGTGCGCAGCATGTTCCGACCTAACTCCCGAACTAGGTCTCGGCAGGTGGTGCCGGAGAGGAAAGCCTAGACGATCTCTGAGTCACCGACGCTGGGCAGCTCGGTGCACTGTTTGGAGAAGCGCCGGATGAAGTTTCGGAGAGACTCGTCCAGCTTCTGGCAGTAGCTTTTAAGGTCCCAGGAATTCCTAGGGCGCACGTATGTGCCTTGGAAGTTCCCGACGAAGATCCTAACCAAGTCGCGCCAGTCGTGGATTTGTGAGGGAGGAAGGTGCTCGGGCCAGGCTCGCGCTGAGTCTGACAAGAGCAAGGGGAGGTTGCGGATGATGAGCAGGTCATCATCCGCGCCGCCTAGCTGGCAGGCCAGGTGGTAATCGGCAAGCCAGAGTTCGGGGTTGGTCTCGCCGCTATATTTCACGAGATTGGTTGGTTGCCAAAACTGGGCCGGGAAAAGGGCAGCGCGGATGGCCCTACTAAAGACCCAAGGGCCTAGCGGTTCAGGAGAAGGACTACAGTCCTCCTCGCTATCATAGCGACCGCCTTGGTGTGGGTGGTAGCCCCGAGCGGGCCCCTCGTTGTCGTGCCGTCGTCGCCTGCTAACCACCTCATGGTCTCCCTGCACCTCGCGTCGATTGCCGAGGCGGTCCAGAAGCACGGGGACCCTGTGGGCTATCGGTGCTCGAGCAAGTTCGGGACGAGCCGAGGCTTCCCTGTCCTACCGAGGTGGTGCCGCGGGTAGGTTCGAGACACCCCCGTGCCGTCGGGAGGTGGAACTCTCGGCCTACTGAACCGCGGCGATCTCTAGGAGATCCCGGAGCTCGCCGTGGACCCGCCGCCCCTCCGTGGTAGAAGGCTTGGGCATTGCGCGAACAAGCATTGCCGAAGCCACGATGTTCTGGCTAGCGCGATTGAAGACTGGGGGTTGCTCACTCCCTTCGTCGTCATGGATGCGGTGATGCACATCGCGGGCCCTCCGTCGGGCTCCCCCGCCTTCGCCGCGACCTCACTGCTCCTGTTCGAAAGTGTCTCGAAGCTACTGCAGAAGGAGTTGGTCTTGTTCGACCTTGGCCTGGAGCTCATGGAGTTGTTCCAGGTCTGGGCGCTGAGGTCGCGCAATGGCAGGGACCTCGTTTCGTGCGGCCGGTAGGACAATGCGTGGAGGTGTGGCGGCACCTATCCCTGGGTGAAGCGGGGAACGGCTACCTACCCCATCATCCTCCTCGCCCGCTCTCGGCATCCCGAGCCCGACGTGAAAACACTTGCGAGTGGGGTCGTAGGTACCCTCGTCGTCGGAGTCGGAGTAGCCGAAGCAGTAGTCGCTCGCGGCCAAGAACTGGCGCATAGCCCCGGGGTCGTGGAGTCCAAAGAAATCCACTCCGGGCCATGCCTCGTCCTCCTTCGAGGAGTCGGCGTGGGTGCTCAGGTCAAGAGCGAAGCGCTGGTGGCGTCCTGAGGGATCCTCGTGAGCGGCAGTGTAAGCGTAGGCATGAGAGGCGGCGGCATTTCTCAACCCAAAGGGGTATGGGAATGGTACCATCGCCCGACTTTGCTCCATCGGGATTGGCTCCTCAGGGAGTGGTGGAGCGGATCTTGGCGACTGGGCATCACCACGTGCCACCGGCGATTTCCCTTTGTCCAAGCTTAGGCTAGACAGGTCCTGAGCCAGGGACCTCGTGCCAACAGCTGGCCATAGGATATCAGTGGGGAGCAGCGTGCCGCCCTAGATTCGCGTAGCATCGGGGTGGTCTTGCTCGCATCGTGTCTGGCGAGCGTGGCGAGAGTGGCCGCCCGGGCGCCGCCTACGCCTGGGCTGCCGCTGTGTGACTTCATCGTCGGTTGGTGGGGCTCGAGGAGTGAGGAGTACCATGTCGTACTCTTGCCCTAGAGACATGAACTCTAGACTCCCAAACCACACCACCATGCCGAGACGCAATGGTCGTACGGGGTCTGCCATCCGGAACCTGCTGGGATGACGAAACTGACACGCAGAGGCCCCTACCTGGCGCGCCAACTGTCGGTGTTTCGGATTGGGGGGGGGGTCCTCAACCAACTAGTGAATTTGAGCTACGTGCTCCCGGTTCTGGATGGTGATGCAAAGAGACACAAGGTTTATACTGGTTCGGGCAATTGTTGCCCTACGTCCAGTCTGAGAGATCGATCTTGTATTCCTTGCACCGAGGTGCTTGTAGTAGGGGGTTACAAGCTAGGTGAGAGAGGGAGCTGGTCCCAGGTCTCGGTAGGGTATTGTATGGGCCGCTTGAGGCGCTGCTCTCAGGCGACTAGAATGTGCGCGTGTGTGTGTTACAAGGTGTTCTCCTCTGTCCCTTCTAAGTGGCCCAAGTCCTCTCCTTTTATAGCTGAAGGGAGGACAAGGACAGTACATGTGCTAACTACATGGCGTCGTGCCAATAGGGGCAGCATGTCCGAGCCCTGTGCCTGTTCCTATGGCGGCGTGGTCATCGGAGTGGTCCGTCCTTGGAGCACTGGGGCGGCGTGGTAGTCCCATCCGATCTTGTGCGTCGTGGGAGCCTCGGGATTACCTCGGAGTGGGTGCGGCGGAGGACGTGCAAATCACTGTGGACGAACTGTGCGCGAGGCCGAGGCTTGATCCACAGTGGGGGGGGGGGGGGGTCTCAGCAGGCACGAACCCCAAGATAGCCGAGACCTTGGTGTACAGTGCCGAGGCCTCGAGTGGGCGGTTGATCCGGTGCGTCGGCTTGGAGGCGGTGATGACCCGGGCCAAGTTGTCTATGCGATGTTGTTTTCGAGGCGGGGATCGCGGGACACAGTGTAGTGTGGGCGCTGATCGTGGGCACAACGTCAGAACACAGTGGCCGGTAATCCCCACTGCACCCTGTCCTAGCTGGTATGGCGTTGATGTGACCTCAGGTCCCGTCGGCCATTCTGTGGCGTCGAGCCATCGTCCGGCTGAGATTGCGGGAGTGGTTGAAGTATTAATGAGACATGACGTGCTGTCGGGAGGGTCGGCTGAGGCTGGGGGGCGACGGGTTGTGGACGAACCGGCCTCGAGTGACGCGGAGAATGAGGCCTCGCGCGAGATAGAGATTGGGCTCCTGGCCAAGGCCTTCCGTGAGAGGACTCGCACGACACGAAAAATGCACCTCCTGTCGAGGCCTTCCGTGGGGAGCCTCGCACGAGACGAAGATCGTGTCCCCTGCCGAGGCCTCCCGCGGAGAGCCTCGTGTGAGGCGGAGATTGCGTTAGGATGCCAAGACCTCCTGCGCGAGGCTCGAGGCGAGGAGGAGGGCTTGGTGGGCCCAGTCGCGGTGGGTGAGGGGCCCACGACTTACCTTCTAGCTTTGTTTTTTGATGGGACTTAAGCGACCCCTTTGATGTTCGCTAGGGGTACCCCGTTCTAAGGTACCCGACAGGGGTTGTCCTAGAGAATTATACCCCGACGCGTCTAGCAAAGATGCCCCCATCCCTCTTGACCTTCCTGTCCCTAACTATGATTGTGGTTTCCCGGCCCATGTTTTTCAATCGAAACATCCGGACACAGCAGCACGTTGCTTCTACACATGTAGTCGGTTTAATATAAGAAATTGTTTGCACTATCCTTTTTCTTTATTTGTGTAAGTATGGTACTAATATTTTGTTGGAATCTCATTGTGTAGGACCATGAGAAGTGTTTTTTTCTTTCAGTGGATCGATGGTGCAGACAAGTTTGATCCTAGGTACCTCTTTTTCGACGATTGGTTTAGAGGGAGACATCCACGTGAGCACTTCAAGCGGTGGGTTCCACCCCCCCCTAACCCTTCGGAAATGACGGCTAAGGAGAAGCACCTAGCCATAGTTAGACGACTCGAGGAACCTCCTCTGTGCGATTGCGGAGATCGAGTTGTGATAAACCCTGAGAATACGTTGGAGTTTGTGTGTCCAAACAAGCATGGAGTAAGTGCAAAGTGTATGTGTTGAAATCTTGAGCTATATGTGTTCATGTACTAATGTCTCATTATTTAGGTGTTTTCAATGGCGAAGTGTCGTTTCAAGGAGTGGTTGTATGGTCCTAAGAACCAATGGCTGGAAGAACCGCGGAGGGTTAAGGAAAAGAAGAAAGAAAGGGTAATCTACAAAGCACCTCCTGTCATGTGCGAATGTGGTGTAAAATCCAACTATGGCCTAGTCCCTTCGGAGCTTGGAATAGGCCATTATTGCGGCCATATGATTGAGTATGATGAGGTTCGTTATTTTTCTGGTAAACATGAAATCATATTTTGTTTGTTTTGCTAAGACATATATGATATAATATTTTCTTTTGAATAGAACACTAGGAAATGCAGTTGGGAATGTTATGATGGTCAAGCTAAGTTCTTGGATGAACTGAAGAAGAGGCAACTAATTGCATGGAAGAGGGGATATGGACCTGACTACATCAACCTATTCGTTAAACATTACAAAGAAAAGATGCATGAGTTTGCTAGACAGCGCGATATTTGTAACCCGATCGATGTTGGGCTTAACAAATGGGGATTGGAGAGGTGGATGATGTTAGAGGAGGAGAGGGCAAGGAATGAGGCAAGGGAGGAGACAAGAGTACAGATGCAGGTCTTGAACGAGCATGTTGCTACATTATGTGCCAGTGAGTGCTTGAAAACCTTTTTTTCGTTGCTTGGTTTTAAATGTAATATAATCGCGTTGCTAACTGATTGTATTTTATACATGAAGGGATTGGTTGCAGCGGGGAACATGCCGCAGAGGTGGCTCATGCAAGATATGAGGAGAAGAAGTTAGATGACCATAGATCACGAGCTGGTCGCACCGTTCAATCACCGATTGTGTTGTCTGATGAGGGAGACGAGGATGCGGACGACACTACCAGACTGAGTGAACTCATTGCTCTGACAGAGACGGGCATACAGGCATAGGAGGCTGAGGACGACACTGACAGACTTAGTGAGCTCATCGCTCTAGCAGAGGTGGGCATTTAGGCGTAGGAGGCTGAGGACGACACTGGCAGACTGAGCAAGCTCATCGCTCTAGCAGAGGTGGGCTTACAGGCGGAGGAGGATAACGACGCATTCTTCACTCAGGCCGCAACGGCCGCAGATGAAGCGGAGGCCGCTTACTGCAAGCGACAGGCAGGTCAGAGCAACGCAGTTGAGCCTAGCCACAGCAACAGGGTTGTAGTAGATGACTGGTACTCGGATGATGAGTTGCTTACTCAGTATGTTTCAGACTGAGGATTTGGAAGTGCATTTGCCCCTATGTCTACTGTCGGCACGTAGTTGTAGTATTAATATGTTGTGTAATGTGGCATAGTATCAAAGTGTTCATTATGTGGTTGTTTTCATTATCTATGGTCTTAATATTCTGCTTAATGATACAGACGTATTGAAATGTGAACACGTGCTGCAAAAAAACTTAACGATGTACGGCATTATATAAATCAACACACGAAACACATTAAATGACATGTGACTACATGTACTGAACCTAGGTACAAAGTTTCCTTCGACTAAACCTAACATGCCTTAGGTAATTAAACCATGCCTTAGGTAATTAAACCTAACATGCTTAGGTAATTAAACCTGGGTACATATGAAAAAGATAAAGTCATCCTAGTAGTGTGTCCACATAGCAAATTGTATTGCACCTTCTCCATAGTAGCCTCCCATTGGTGGTGGTGGTGGTGGCGGCGGGGGTGATGGGGGAGGCCCCTTGTTCTTGTGGTTAGGGCAGGTGCAATATGGATCATTGCAGAGTGCCTCCTGTGAATCGGCACCATTGTTGTTGACTTATTTTCGTCCTGTCCGTCGTCATTGTAACCGCTGCTAACTTCCCTTTCTAGATCGAAGATACGGTCCTGTAGGTAGTAGATGTACTCCGCATGTGGATAAATAGGTCGAGGATCGACCCACCTACTAAACCCACAGTTTTCTTCGGCCAACGAAGACTACAATAAGTATGTCGTGTAAGTGATATACAAGACAAACATATTGAAGAAACAAATAGTAATAGCAATTACCCATGCTCGCGGACATTTGAAGAAACGACGACCTCCATCTATTCCCTCGGTGAACATCTGCACTAGGAAGTTCTCACTATGCATGCATTTTGGCCACTCTTCTTTCCTTTCATCGTATTCTCTCATTGGTGTCTCTTTGGTGAAATCAATTTTGCTCTCAACTAGGAACTTCTCATAAAGAGCTTCCTCAAAGAAATCGAGACCAAGAGGACCCTCCTACCCCCAGGTAGTTTTCTTCCCCTTTCCTCTCCCTCTGGACGACCCTCCAGACATTGGTACTGCAACGAAAGCAAATGCTGAGGAGTGTTCTTCTTCCTTGTTGTGTGTGTGAATGAGAGGGAGTGAGTGGTTATTTATAGGTTGAGAGGAGGAATGGAGGCCTCTCAATGTGCTATGTCAGCGATCCGTGTGCCTCTTCACCTCAGCCCTTGGATCAAACAGTCATAAGATGGATGGTGGAGATAGAGTGGAGTTGTGCTTCCTTGCATGCCAGTACTATATCAGTGATGTGATAATTCGATGTTGTCCGTGTATCTGAAAAGTCTATGTTTATTGTCTAAAAAGCATAGATTCATTCACTGTTGCTTGGTAATCCTAGATTCATCTACAAAGCGTATGTACAATATTTCCTGGATTATACACGTTCTAATAAATTTATAGTTAATCTGTGTACTACATTTGTGCCTTTGTAGAAGTGTAGTATGATTAAAGGTTCACGAAAAAAAATCGCAAGATACGGTCTTGTTTTAGGAACATCCACAGTTACAAACAGAGACATCAATATATATTCCAAACATTTAATCATCCAAGGAGCATAATGCAACCACAACGAACATCGCAACCAACATAATATGTCATGCAAAGTCCAAATAGTCCACAATGTCCATACAGTCCCGAATAGTTACAGAAAAGTAAATACAAAATCCATAATAGTTCATACTAACACCTACCACATCCCTCACTGCCTCCTACTCTTGCCCTTACCCTTGTGACCCAGAGCGCTGGTGCCTAGAGTGTAAGGGTCACGCGGACAGCGTCGCCTAGTGCCTAGAGGCAGTGTAGGATGAGTCGAGGGAGCGTCATGGAGCTGAGAGGGGCCAAGCTCATCGTGCCTCTTGTCCACATCATCGTCGTCGTCCTCCTCCTCATCCTTGTCCCCATCCCCTGTAGCTGCTTGACTAGAGGAACCCAAGCCTCCTCTTCCTGCGGAAGGAACGTACATGTCTTGCGTTGTGTCTGTCCTGCAACCACAATGACCAGCCACACGACGTAGACGACGTGACAGGCTCTGTTGTATAAAACTATGTTAACTGAAAGAATATAACGTATTAATGATATGTTTGAAAGAATATTTTTAATCTTACGTCTAGGAAGCCAAGTATGTAGTCGTCATTGACTCTCGGCCGAACGCGCTCGATCTCTTCAACTGAGCATTTCAGTGTATTGCCCTGCAACAAAGTTCTTAATAATAATACTTCTGAACAGATAGCAATTAGTTTTGTTTTCTTTTGTACAAGAATTTAACTTATTATAAGGGTTATATGGCTCGAAGGTTGCACTAACTACAATAGATAACTCCTAATGTTGGTCCAAGAACGCCGAATGTATTGTTATGCAACTTAACGTACAAAAATAAGACGATTGGCTTACCACTCTAGCTAAGATCGGTCCTGCCTCCACTTGCCTTCCTGCATGAGTTGACTGGTCATACGCCGTGTCTTCATCGTCGGAGGACTCGATGTCGGCGTAGTCAGCTTCGGTCCACTATAGCCTCAGCCTGCACCGTGTCACACGCTGGTACCAAGCTTGGTACCACCTGAACTCACGGTTCGTGTGCAGCTCGTTGTTGTCATCCACATTGTCGTGCATCTCCTCTCATTCCTCAATGAAGGACTGGTGGTGCCTCTCCCAGTCAAAAATCTTCTTGTTCCTCTGACGATCCAACCTGCACGTATGTCATCGTTACATGAATCCATGTATGTGTCATGGACCATCATCATGAGACATTTGAAATATCAAAACACTTACTTAATGTCCAGTCTGCAGTTAGTAATGTTATCCATCACCAAGTAATAGCAACTAAAAACGAGGATACTAGTTATTTTACTGTTTTCCTTTACTATTTTGATATGCGCAATAATTGAGAGGTTGGTCAAATGCTGCTCGGAACTAAAAGGATCTTGGCCAATACGTGCAGACTACGATGTTTCCTTTGCCTCTAAAAGTAGCTATAGCTTTGCACGCTGCCATTGCTGCGATTAACGAGAATGGAAGAAGAGGAACTAGAGAGACAAGAATATATAGATGCTCTGGTATCTACTCTTAAATTGGGATTTGGATGCAATGGGAATTCAGGGAGGACCATCACAGGAGGAACCAGCAGTCCGCAAGGCAATGCACACTGCTGCATGGAGCCATGGGCAACAACACCATGCCTTGCAGAATGCGCATCTCCTTTGACGACAATTATCCTGGCTCTGGATAGTGGATACGCACCCGAGGACACCATTGGTCCTGAAGACGTCTGGACACAAATTGTCGCTGGGCAGGATAGGACAATTGGGCGAGACCGCGACTCTGCGAGAATAGAAAGCGCCAAAAAGATGAAACGTCGCTTGGACGCTGGCTCAATCCTGCTGACTACCCGACTACGATACGGTAACAGGAACCTGTGATGATGGGCTGATATTCGTTGCCTCTTTGAAGCTAGGCCTTTAGATTGAGGTTAGGAATCGGTATTTGACACTGTAGCACTTTCGTTTGTATTTGATAATTATTGTTCAATCATGGCCTAACTAGGCTCAAAAGATTCATCTCGTAATTTACAATCAAACTATGTAATTAGTTATTTTTTAATCTACATTTAATACTCCATGTATGTGTCCAAAGATTTGATGTGATGGAGAAAATGAAAAAACTTGCAATCTAAACAAGGCCCCAGTATCAAATATACCTACTCATTAACTATATCCTCTTGGGCCCCTCAGCATTATGGAGGTCCTACTCATTAACTATATCCTCTTGGGCCCCTCAGCACTATGGAGGTCGTACGGATTTTGAAATTCAAAATTTAAAATTTTCAAGCAACCTCAGATATTGACATGATTTACACCAAAGTTGTAGGTTTCAATACAATCTACAACTTTGTAGTTGAATATTTTTTTATTTGAAGTTGTTTAGAATTTTAAATGGCCTTGAATGTTTACATGATTAATACCAAAATTGTAGTGGCTGATTTGATCTACATGTTTGCTATTGCTAAGTTTTTTATTCGAAGGTTTTAGGGTCTTAAATATTTGTTTTAAATTCATATATTTTGATATTCAATTTTTAAAATTTTCAAACAATCTCGACTGGCAACACACCCTTCACCAAATTTATTTTTCTTGACAAGATTTGAATCTTAGTAGTTGAAACTTTTTTCATTTGACTTCATTTAGTAGCTAAAATATTCAAAACAATATTTCAAACTATTTATAATGAAAGGTATAATCCTATATATAGTCTCAAGTGAGCGTCTAGTGTAGTGGTAGTGCCATGTTAGTGCCAAGCTGTAGGTGTTGAGTAAGGCTTTTTTTTTGTTTTTGCGTTTTCTGGAAACCATTAACGGAGGTGGGTGCTTGTTAATGGGATTAACGGAGGCGATGTGTAGTACCCGATTTTAAGAATAAAACCAGATACACACCATATGTGAGCCCATGAAGTCAAATCTCACATATAGCTATAAATAAGGGTGATATCGAAAGATAATGCTCAATATATAACGTACTTAGTATAAATGATATAACCTTAGATAGCAAATAGCGAAAAGACAACTCCGATCTTTAGGTGAAGACTCCAATTTCACAGGGACAACTGACTGGTTGATCACAAGCCTAATTCCTCCAAACTCTAGCAATCTGGTATCCATCCGGGATTTTTTCAAAGATTTAAAAAGTAAAGCAAGCATAAGTACATGTCGTACTCAATAAATATAACATGGGGTTCATGAGGCTCAAAAGGTTGACACTGGTTTAACTGCAATTAGCTTTTAATGAGTTATGATTTTAACAATAGGGTGGCAACAAATTTATCCACAAGCCCATATAAACACATGATAAGGTAAACATGAATAATGAACATCATAAACAGTAATCATTAGTGTGTATCTTCATCATCGGTATCATCCATGTTCTTCATCTATTCCGTAAGGGTCCAAGGCCGCTCGTGACCGTAAACACGGCTGATATACTAGTTTTACACTCTGTAGAGGTTGTACACTTTCACTGTGAGTCATGATTTACCCTTTCGCTCGAGGCGGCCAACCTCTTGACCCACTACCAAGGAAGATCGGTAGGGTTCACTATAAAGCCTTTCAAAGGTTCGTCTAATAAGTTAGGGCCGCTAAGGTTTCTCCATCAATAAGCATGAACCCCCCTCCAATGAGTGACTAACAAAATACCAAGAAACCAAAGTGCACCCTCTTGGCAGACCGAGATCATACCTGTCGGAGCCCCTCTTGCGCCATAAAGGTAACCACTAACAAGCTAGGAAAGGTCCTCATACTGAGCTAAAGCGAGAGCCATGTAGCCCTCACTGCTGTACTATAAGTCCCAGATATTTGCTTACAGATAAGTCCTTATGGAGAGAAATCTAGAGCACCATAAAATAGTCCAATGCTCTAGCCCCTTGTTCCATGTTGCTAAAAAACATCTTTTAATGTTTATTGCATATACCATTAGTCAAGTTACAAGATCATGACTTTAGTTGAGCACTAGCATCATACTACCCAATGCAATAATCCATAGGAATCAAGGAATCCAGGATATCAAATAGCTAGGAAAATTACTACGGTTGTCAAGGTAGACACATGCATATGATTAAAATAATATTAAGGTGAATATAACAACAAGGAAGATCCCATGCTATACTTGCCTTAAACTCGAATCCTTCTATTGAATTGTAACCTCCAAAGGGCTTCTTCTAGATCACCCACTTCTTTTATATCACCAACGCAAAGCTCACCGACTGGACATGATCATAAAGCACCACACAAGCATCCATGCAATTATACACGAAACAAACAATAGAACTAAATTAGAACAGTACACCAACCATAGAATCAAGATGAAAAGTGTGTAAAACGAATCTATGTCTCGCTATGAACACACATACGCGAAAAGCACTCTAATCGGACTATAACGAAGAAGTTATGAATTAAACAAGATTTCCTTTAATAAAATAATAGATTAAATCTAACCTCGAATTTCAAAAGTTAAAAATATATTTAACAGTAGGATGAACATGTAGATTACTCAATTACGAATCTAACGCAACTTGAATGGATCAAAACAGAGTTAAAATGAAGATTTTATAGCCTAAATAAGACTAGTGGCAAAACTGTAAATAGATAAAAGCGTATTTTGGATCTAACCGAAGAAACTACGTTTTCAAAAGAAGAAAACGTATTTTGAATCTAACAGTAGGATTTTACGCTTTCTGAAAGAGAAAACGTATTCTAAATCTACTAGAAAGAAACTACGCTTTCAGAATAGGAAAACGTATTCTGAAAGTGCGCCATGGACTGCGGGTTATATTACGCGAAACTATAGGGGCTCTTTTGCAAATAAACCTGGCGAAGGGGCACGGGCGATCTTGGACCGTTGGATTGAATTTGGACGGCCAAGATTAGAAAGGAGGGGAGAGAGAGTCACCGGCCAAAAAAGAAAACCGATGCGGCGGAGCTTCATTACCAGCGGCGAGAAGCTCCCCGGAGCGCTTGGTTTTGGCCTTAGAGGCCACGGTTTGACGAGCCGAGAGCACACAGGGAATAAGAGGAGAAGACGACGAACTCACCTAGGGCCTTCTTACGGTTGATGGCGGGTCTACGACGTCGGGCAGCGCGGCGGCGACGGCGACAGCGAGAGGAGGAGAAAAATCTAATTTACTACACGAGGGATTTCCCAAATTAGGGGCTCCCCTTACGGTAGTTTTGGTGTGCTTTGCCCAAGAGGTTGGTACATATTTATAGGAAAAAAAACTTCCTACATCTACATCAACTAGCAATATGATACTAATTGATGTTGCACCCTCCACATTTACTAATGGACCTAAATAGTCATTAAAGCCCATTAGTAAATAAATGATGGGCCTTTGAGATTTATTAGGATTATTGCACATGAGCTTTGAGAGTTGGTTGGAAAATACGATATATTATTTATTTTCATAATAAATTAATTTCGTGAATAAAATAATTCTAGAAAAGTTCAGAATGGATATTTAAGCCACGAAAAATACTCCGAGACCTCCGAAAATTTGAGGAAAATTCCCAGAGACACTTTGGAACATGATGAACCCAAATAAAGTATTTGGAGCTAATAAAAAGATTGTTGGGAACTTGGAACATAAAGATTAAGGTGAAGGAGGTAGGAATTAAATTCCAGAAAGAAGCTGGAAAATTTCTAGAGATAGATATTCGTCTCCTAAACGTATTTAAAAAAAATACATTTTGCATATAGAAACATAAGGTGCGACTGACATGAATGCAACAAACACGTTTCTACCTTAAGATAAATTTTAATCTAATGAAAATTTATTATTTCCCCATGTTTTCATAAGCATAAAAATATAAAATTAAATTATTTTAGCTCTATTTCAAGAGAAGTAAATTTTAGGGTGTCACACGGTGGGCTTATGAAGTTCGCCTCCACTAGTAGGATTAGCGGAGGTGATCAAAGCGCCCGACGCTTGGCTCCGTTAATGGGATTAACATAGGGGGTGGGCTTAACATGCCCGCATTCATTAATAGGAATAACGGAGGTGGTCAAAGCGCCCGTCTCTGCAAAGTCTGATTAACAGACACGTTTTGCCAGATGCGGACGTCTTGCCCTTCCGTTAATCGAAAGTGACCATCTCAGAAAATATTTTTAGTAGTAGTGGTATATACACATTATGTATGTTAAACAATAAATAGAAGTTTTATAGTTGTTGAAAAAATAGAGTGCATTCATCGAGAGAGGTCGATTGGTGGAAAAAAAAAACAAACCCAAATATACAAGCTTACTTATGTTCTTTGTTGAACTAAAGTTATTTTGACCAAATTTATGTATAGAAAAATATATTAACAAAAAAGTACCAAATAAATATTCTATACCTTAAAGTTTGAGAAGTTTAACTTAGGACAAAACTAAAAAGATCTACATTTTTGAATCGAGGACTAAAACACTACAGCAACCAGTGGCTTCCCCGAGTGCCAGTTGCACTTGGGGAAGGCCCAGTTACACTCGGGGAAGCCTTCATCGAGTGCAACACTCGGAGAAGACCCTCCGGCTAATCCTCATTCGGCAAAGACGTCTTTCCCGAGTGCTGAAAATCGTGCACTCGGGGAAGGCTTTGTCGAGTGTCGTGTCGGCACTCGGGAAAGATTTGACGCCGTTGGCCGACGGCCGACGCCGTTTTTTTTTATTTTGTTCCCCGAATGCAACACTCGGGGAAGATTTACACTCGGCAAAATAAAAATGCGAAAAAAACCCAAATTTTTTTTTGGGGGAGGCCGCCACCGGCCAGTGCACGCACGCCTCCATTGACGTCGCTGGATTTTTTGCGCAAAATTCGCGGCTAACGCGGCCGGTGGGATTCGAACTTACGACCTCTCCCTCATATGTCTTGCTGCTCTACCACTGCACTACACTGTCACTTGTGTCAGATTCCGTTATCTATCATCATATATTATACTAAATCGAGAGTAAATTGCTTGTTTGAGGCCCTAAACGAATTCAAATCAAAAAGTGGTAAACTACAAAGTTTCATAACTTTTCGAGATGTACAATTTTCATTTAGGAAGTTTTTCCATCCAAGGTCGTTTGAAAAATTCGAATTTCAAATTTGAGAGATTCAAACGTAGTTTTGCATGATAAGATGATTTCAAATCAAAAAGTTGTCAACTACATAGTTTCATAACTTTTTGAGATCTACAATTTTCATTTAGGAAGTTTTTCCATCCGAGGTCTTTTGAAAAATTCAAATTTTAAAATTTTCTTCCCTGAGTGCCTTCTCTGGCACTCGGCAAAGAGGCCCTTTGCCGAGTGCAATGACAGGGCACTCGGGGAAGCCAACCTCTTTGTCGAGTGCCAGGGTGCGACACTCGGCAAAGCAATTTTTTTTAGTTTTAACGGCGTGGGCGGGATGGGCCGTCAAATAACATTTTTCTTTGCCGAGTGCCGCTCTTCTCTGAGTGTTGCACTCGGGGAAGAGGGCCTTTGCCGAGTGCCGTTCTTTACCGAGTGCTAGGCACTCTGCGGCACTCAGCAAAGCCTCTCTTCCTCGAGTGCTATTCTTCCCCGAGTGCAACACTCAGGGAAGATTGGCTTTGCCAAGTGCCCGATTTTTGGCACTCGGGGAAGCCTGCGACACTCGAGGAATGTTGCCTCTCCCGTAGTGAAAATGAATAAACCAAGAGAGTAAAATCTAAAAGTTGTCCAGTATTCTTTGAGAGGTTGCCTTGAGAAACAACCGAATCCAAAAGTTTTTATGTCGTTCTGCAGCTTGCCCTGATATTTATTGTTTATGCGTGGTCTTGTTTGGATTGATTTTGTTGGACCATGTTTAGGAGAACTACGAGGACATGATCTTTGGTCTCCCTTGGCGGCACAGACATCTAGGAGGACCTGAGATGAAATACCCATGGCGAGGCATGGTGGAGATGGTAAATCAGTTTGCAAGGAATATATATATTTGCAACATATATAAAACAAGATACTTTAAGTATATTTCTGTTTTTAGTCCAAGAAATAGAAGATAACATGATCGATACAACTGAAGACTTCAAGAGTAGATTGAGTGTACTGGAACTTCATTATCATTGTAATTGAGTTTTCCAAAGACATGATGAGTAGATTGAGTGTACATGCAAAACTTCATTATCATTGTAACAAAGTTACTAATTCTATAGTGTATACATATGTAAATGTATGATAACAAATAACTTGCCATTTATCTACTACCACACGAATATAATCCAATTGAGTTAGTAGTTAATAATGTGATCCATTTTTCTTGTGTTTTCTTTACTCATTTAATACGTTTAATAATTGATAGGTAGGTCAGGTGTGGCTCGAAACTAAAGGCGCTTGGTCACCATATAAGTAACTATAGCGTCTCCTACCTCTGTTGCCATGCATGAATAATGAGAATGGGGAGAAGGGAGGTGGAGACAAAAAAAAACATACATATGGTGTGGTATCTAATCTTTGGACTGGGATGCAATGGGAATTCATGGAGGACGAGGATGAATTTAGGTTGATCACAAGGCTTTGCGTACTGCTGCATGGAGCTTTGAGCATCGACTCCATGCCCTGCAGCACATCCCCTTTGACTCCAATGATCCAGGCTGATTACGCATCGGAGGACGTCATTGATGGAATAGCCGTCTGAGGAAAGAGTAGGGAGATGGCGTAAATTTCAAGGCCGGTTGTCTGGCTTCAAGTTACATCCACATTGGCATGCCAAAGGTTGCTCTCACTCAACAACTCCAGTGTGCACGCTCTATTTCATTGTCTACTTTAATTTAAATAAAGAAGGGCATTTCTTCATTGTGTACGTTGCCAACCATGGTTTATATGTTATTGATATTTGAAAATAAAATCGGTGGTGACTGATAAACAGGAATACCAGAATTTATCGGTAACTAATAGAATTTATTTTATGAACCAGGAGGGGTAGAAGCCCCTACTGGATATAAATTAAAAAAAAAGGTAACAAGAATACAACCAAAGCTCAGGAAACAACAATGGTCAAAAAGAAAATAGGAAGAATTACACAAAGTCTTCTAGCCATAAATCAATCCGAGGATAAAACTTTGTTTGCACTCTTAGATTAACTAGAGCGAATTCCTTCTTGAAGACAGCTTTGCATCTCGATCTAAACTGAATGAGGGACATTATTACTGAAGAGACACAATTACACATGGTCCAAATTGCCCAGCACATTGTGACAATAATCTCCATAAAGAGTCACAATTTAAAAGACAAACTTAATTTGAACACAAGATGCGTGCATTGTATACACACTGCTATCACGAGCACAACAAAATGCAGTGGAAACATTAGAGGCAATATGGACGAGATGCACGTATTCTACTTGATATATGCTGCTACCATAAAGGTGTGTATAGATATAAAAAATATCACAATGAAAAGGAACTTAAATGTTTTATATTGTGCACTTACCACGCAAGACGATATAAAAGGCTACGAACTATCATGCGAGGGTGCAGTCTTTTACATGCATGGTTCTTTATTCATAAACCTCCAAAAGCTAGCTAGTTCCTATAGTGAGTCAGGGATCACATGACATCTTAGCAGAAATAATATATGTTACATTGGAAAAATGTTGGATTAGGGTGCAACAGGAATTTGAAGCAATATCGATCCACTTGTATTTCCGAAGCTACGGCGCGCAGGTCATAGGCGCAAGCAGCGTCGATAGGTTGTTGTGCTCCAGCTTTCACGCACACCATATATTTTTTTCTGAATGCTGTTATGCACCAATCTGAGATGCTGTGTCCTTGGATCTGTAAGTCCAAATATGAATCCAAGACATGAAGTCTCCAAGAGATATCGCAGGTTTAAGTGCCATGTATTAGCCGCTTCATGGTTGGATTAGCAGGATATGCATGTATTGTCTGGTTACTCTGTGCTTCAGGACATCCTGGTGGTTCACAAAGGGCATGAGTCATCCATTTGCTTAAAGTTATTCTGTACAATGACACAGAGAAAAATGTAATTCTGTACAATGACACAGAGAAAGGCAGAAATGCCATTTTTTTTCTAAGGAGGGGCTCATCCCTACTGATTCTATATACTATATATTAAAAAAATGAGAGAAGTTTAAGTACATAAACAATACATATGCTAAAAATATGTACAATGCAAGTTTCACAGTGGTTTAAAAAATATATAACTGTTGACACTAAAATTTGCCAGATTAAATTAATTATTTGGTAATAAACACACTGGTTTGATTAAATTGGACTGCTGGCCGATTATTTGAGCTAGCTGATGATCAGTAAATTACTTAAAGAATTTTCAAGTGCTGAAATATGGGAGCACATCGATTTTGGACAATGGAGACCAGGTTCTGTACGTTGATCATACGCGGTCACGCGGACAAGTCCAGAAGTAGTACTCCTACGGACCTTGGTTCTTCACGTTCAGCAGCAAAAACATATAGGCAATATACTTGCTGGTTTCATGCACGTGAGATACGCCAAGCTATGCAGCCTACGGTACGGTTCTGTACAGGCCATGCTGGTTGAAGAGCAGAAGCTCGATTTCCACACCATAAGCTGACGAGCAGTTGGATTTGTAGAGCTGAATTGGAGCTGCAGATTGAGTATTTTGTTTGTTCATATCTAGGAGAACTCTGAGCGCGCACATGATATTTATTAGATCCCTTGTTGGCTTAAGCATTTAGGGGACACGTTAGATGGAATGTAATGGCAAGGCATGGTGGAGGGGAAATCAGTCTACATGGAGTATATATGTTTGCTACATATAAAAAAAGAACACACTACTACAAAACCTTGGGACGCTGCCGGTGCTAGCAATGGATGGTACTGCCAGGAGAATAACTAGAAGTGTTTCTCAACCATGCCTGTTCAGAATTTGCCATCAAAGCAAAAGATCGATTCATTTAACAAGTGTGCAAATTATTTTGATTTACAGCGCACTTCTATTCACCATGGCCAAACGGCCAGGTTTAGTATATGCGCCTGTGAGATGTCTTCGCCTCTGCACATATATCTCGGTAGTATGGTGTGCATTATTGGAAATTGTCCTTGAGTTTTCATGCCAGGGACGGAGCTATTAATGAAAGAAATAAGGAGGAAGCCAACAAGTCTTAAAGGCTTAACCGATCAAAGCCATATATACTCTGCTAATGGGATGAACCGATTGATAAATCTGTAATTTTCCAATTCAGCTCTGACAAATCTCAGCTCGTTTTGCTTCACGCGCCGCTTTAGCATGTCGCTTTGCTCTGATAAATCGGATGAGGCCAGCTTTAGCATGTCGGACGGTGCCGCGCGCAAGGGAAGGAGCCCGTGCCACCTGTTTTCACGCGCCCTACCACGTGGGCTCCCACGCCTGTACTCGGTTTCTCACATGTCCGTCTACGCCCACTCGGCGGCGCCCCAGCAGTGGGCTCGCGCCGTCTAGACGTCACCCTACAGATGCAACAGGTGGCTACGACAGATGGGTCCCATTGCAACATGTGCAACACCAAATCTACTTTTGCAACATCCAGATAAAACAATTGCAACATATATCCGAAAACAGTTGAAACACTTGCAACAAACGTCTGAAACACTTGCAAAACAACAAGAAAACAATCGAAAACCATTGCAAACATATGCAATATCCAGATGAAACAGTTGCAACAGACGCATGAAACACCTGAAACACTTAAAACATACACTTGCAACATGCATGTATATGCAACATCCAGATCTACTTTTGCAACATCCAGATGAAAACACTGCAATATACGTCTGATACCGATTAAACATTTGGAACATACACTTGAAACATAGATGCATAGCTATTGCAACATGTGTAACATCCCAATCTACTTTTGCAATATCTCAATCTACTTTTGCAACATCGATATAAAACATTTGCAACATACATTTGAAACACCTGAAATACTTAAAACATATGTTTGCAACGTGCTCTTTCAGTGCAAACATCTCATCGCTGCTCAGCGAATGGAGTCTCGCCGAAGCTAGAGGCGGCGCACAGAGGTGGTTGTGGGAGCGGCATGGGCGCGCGTCGGTGGCACAGAGGATAGGTGGGTGGCATGTGGAGATCACCAGTGTGCTCGCTAGCGGGGTGAAGCTCACCAGCAACACGGAGCTGGGCGGCAGCGCACAGAGGGCGAGGTGGGGGTGGCACTAGCACTGGCGGCGGTGGCGCAGAGAGTGGGTGGAGCGTCCGGACGTCGGACGCTCGGGTTAGAGCAATTCCGTTAGCATATAGGCCTAAGCCCAACAACATTTGCTGCAGATTGGTATGGTGATCTGCCGCCTAACCCAGCCCAGTCCCATTAATGGAATAGAGAAGCGATGAGTCCTTGAGGCCTTGAGGGAGGCAGAGTTGGCTGTCTCGGATTCCTGACCACACAACACAAGTATGATAAAAATGCAGGGCCTCTGAGGTGTATTTACCCATGCGGGTACAGGTATGAGTAAGTTCTTTACCTCCATGCAAGTATGGGTATTGTGATAGGCAGAATTGTGTCTCATGGGTGTCGGTGGGTATTCATTGATCCCTAACTCATTTATTAGATGTCTTAAAACCCAAGAACTACACATGCACAAGCTGGCCCATATAAGGATGTTTGATGCTGCGCACCCTTGTTTCAACAATCGGTACCTAAGTGCTACATTGGATTTGTATTTATGAGATGTTTGTGTGTAGGACTGGAAGGCATCGGGAATTAGCCTCACTCACTTCTGAATTCTGGGACAACGGTATCTTCTCAACCAACTTCTCAATGATATGCTCATCGGTGGGTAGCAAAACAATGTAGCCCACTAAAACCGTTGGCCTAATTGCTTGTTGCTTGCTCAAGCGCCTTTTGGGTGCATCGAGAGTCGACCTCTTTTATTGTGAATTAGTTAAAGCCAACGTCGACGTGGCGCTAGTGCTTCTTCTCGAGTAATTTAAGATGGTGTGCCACCTTCTCTTTTTGTCATGATGTCTTGTTTTCCATGAAATTTTTTGCAATAAGTCCTACCTATTGCAACTGCTTTTTATTTCGTTGCAGTTAGAAGCGTGGTATATATTATGGTGAAGACCTAGTAGCGTCTGTTATTTTAAAATCCATAAAACTTTTTGGTTTTTAATTTCAATTTTCTAGCAATAATTTAATCTGCATGTGGTTTACTCAACATGTATGTCTATTTTTGGTTTGTCAAATCTGTGTGATGGAGACCTTCCAATCATATGAATTACTAGCATCATCCAAATCGTATAATTTTGAATATACAATCACCGGAGTGAGCAAAGGGCTCAAATCACACGATTTCTTGGCAGTTCTATATTCATTTGATTTTGGCCACCAAATCGCACAAGTGACCAAAAAACCTCAAATCACCTGAGGGCCTTAATTGGTGCCAAAAATAAACTAATTTCTTCTTGTTGTCTTCCAATCCAGATGAATAATGTGTTTTCCCAAAAGGTGTATTTTATTTTATTTTTCTTCCCGTAGCATCCATGACTACGCATATTAATTGCAAATTTTGTGCAAAATAGAGGTTTACTTGTATCAAAGCCAGTAAGAAGCTCTAGTATGACTGGATCAACCAGAGCAAACCAACAATCAGGAGCTGGACTTCTGGCTGGCGTGCCCTGCCGGCGCACAGTAAGATACTACAAACCGCCCGCCCTAGCTAGTTGGGGGTGAACTGGTGGCGATCCCAAGTTAACATGATTTGGAATGGGAATATTCAGAAGAAGCAGGAACAGAGAAGGTGCAAGGTGTGGTGGTTCACCCAGCGCGCACCAATATCATGTCAGGGCACGTGTGCGTGTGACATGACCTTTGTCTCTCTTAGGTTTACAGCGAGTGTACACATGCCACCTATTTAAGTTGAGTCCATATTTTGTCAAAATCTCATACACATGACTAAGACTGTAATGTGTCTAGCATTTTAATATGGGATGATAGAATTTACCTGGTTTAATTGAAATAAAAATGAGCCAAACCCAATTATAATCCCAACATATTCATGGTAAATAAATATTAGTGAGAATTAAAGCAAGGTTTCTGATCATCGAGCATACTTCAATTTCGATGGCATGCAGTTCCTTATAGACACCGTACCATTCAGGTAATTAACTTGTAAGGGGACCGGCAGTTGTAGTGTCATACTGTCTTGCTATTGAAGAGATATCGGCTCTTTTTTTTTTTGAAACCAGGAACAGAGGTGCCAGTTTTATATTACAAAGCAGGAGAACCAACAAAGAGTGATGTAAAAAAAGCTGCGCAGAGAAGTTCTCTGCTTCATTGCACCGTGCGGATGGACTGGAGCATTGCATGAATATGATTGTGCACAATCATCCAGCATATATAATTCGTCTTCAACTTCAACTACTTGTTTGAATGGAATCGTTCAACATATATAATTTCTGTTCTGTCACCATTCATTATGTGTGGAATTAATAGCTAGTAGGAAAGACAAGGCATGGCTTGGATGTACCTATACCAAGACGTACCATATGGACCTCTTCTATATAATATGAGCTCAAGCTCACTCAGATGCCAGGAATAATAAAACCCAAGCTAGCACACACGCACACAGCATAATTCAGCATTGCATGTGTACCGATAAGATGTTTGTGTAGGGCTTGAAGGCATCGGGAATTATATTTGTGCCACAGCAGCGACGTGGACAGGTAGCTGAGCTCGTGCAGTATGTGGAGACAAGACGCCGCAGCGAGACTAGCCAATGCAAGAAGTCAACCATAGGAGAAGGCTTAACGCAACTTTGCAGCCAGCTTGGCCTCTAGAGAATGCACAGAAACCTTTGGGGCACGCCAAGGCGCAGTATTATGTGGCAATGTTCGATGGACCACCAGAGGCTGTAATTACCGTGCTGATTGAGATCTTGGGCCTCCACAACATGGACGACATCCAACATGTGTGGATGAACTCGGCAAATGATGATTTGGTCCAATTAATTAACATATATGTCCATTTTGGCTTGTGTAATTTGTGTAATGGAGCCCTTCAGATCGTGTAAATTATATATTGGCATAATCTAATTGGTGTAGTTTAGGGTGTGCAATCACCGGAGTCAGCAAAGGACTCAAATCAAACGAATTTTTTGGAAGTTCTTTATTCATGTGATTTTGGCCACCAAATCACACAAGTGAACAAAAACATCAAATGACCTGATGATGGGCCGCTTGAGGGTCTGGATTGGAAGCTTTCTAGAATGAAAATTACTTCTAAGAGCAACTCCAGCACTGGCCCTCAAAATAGGACTCCTACTTTACATTTGAGAGCACCCTCTAGCCCTGTTTTTTAGATGCGCTCCAGCAATGGCTATTCACCCCGTTCCCCTTTGGCCATTTAGATCCTATCACATACCGCCAATGAAACCAAATCAAATCCGATACAAATCGAACCAGATATTTGAGGAGCCAAGAAGGAGGCCATGGGAAGAGAGGCGAAGGAGGCTGGTGCAGTTTCTCCATCAGGATCCACCTTCATGAGGAGCACACCACGGCATGGCGATCGAAACCGGGCACCTGCCTCCACTAGAACGCAGCCACGGTATGGGGCGCGGGCGGTGTGAGGCCAGTGAACGCCACCACACCATCATGACAGAGGAGGAAAAAACACAGAAGCGGCCCAGCGCCTGGTGGCAAAGGAACCGAGGAGGAAGCGACACGACACAACAGACGAGTGACCATAGGGTTTTTGTCTTGTAGCTATTTGGAAGATGCTTTTCGCCCAAAATAGTTGGGGTTAGTCAGCTTGTTGGCTAGTGACTAGTGGGAGGTTTGGCTAAAAATTAGCCCATCTATTAGCTCCCTATTTGGATAGGCTCTAGCTAATTTTTAGATGCTTAACAATTAGTTCAAAAAAAAAAGCTGTCTAACAATTAGCCCGGCCCATGGTATCAAACTGACCCTTAGCTGAGAACAATTATATTCGTCTTCATCAATGACCAGCACGCATTTATTAGCTACTCATTGTTACGTCATCCCTGACTGAATCTCAAGGTCCAACTACTTTCATCAGTTTTGAGCACGGCCTCAATGTAACATGCTCCAAAATCTCATGAGATAGCAGTGTGTGTCACAAATTATTATATGTAGCTTCCTAATACACATGTTGGGAGACTGGCCGGTACAAATAAAAGCTTATTAGTGCCCATCATATCTGCCTTTCCGTATACCTACCATACTAACACTCTATCCATTAAAAGACAGCCAATGACTAATGAATGTTAACATAAATGAATAAAATAATATGAAAGTGTACGTATTTCTTTTTGTGTATATATACTGAATTTCCTTCTCTCAGCCGGTGAGTGTATCTGTTACCATCAAATCCATATACTGAATCGGTCGGTGAGTGTGCATTTCATGCAGGTATGCCATATACAGAATAAGCACTAGAGTGTTAGCATCACACCCAGATGAAACATTCAATAGGATTAGAGGGCATCAGGAAATTGTCCTTGACACCTTTGATGGTGGGACGAGTTATGAAACAGATGAGGAGGAAGCCAACTAGTAAAATCTTCAGCCAATTGACCATAACCAGGATGCCACCAAGATGACACTTGAGATGCATGCACCGGTAAATCTGGATGCCCATTTCATCTCTAGCAATTAGCTCTACCCATCCTGTCTGCATTTTCGAGAGTGGAACGGTAAGCTTTGTAGTACGGCAGACTTGTATTAATGCTTTTCCCTGTACGATGTTTCCTAACACTTGCAAGGAGGCTATACAAATTTAATTTGTTAAATTAGTTGCAGCTCGGTTAATGTCTTAGTTTCAGTGTCCAGATCGATCCATTCCATCACAAAACTCATGGCAATATACCTCTTATTCATGGTAAATAGATATTAGGATGTAAGAAAGAAATGTTTCTGAAGAACGAGTACAATGCAACTTCAATGACAACAAGTCTGAATTTACCAAGAGCGTGTGCTACCTACATCAAACCTCTTATTAAACTATCAGACCTTTTGTATATATTTTGTTTTTATTATAAAATAAACCAGTATCTTCTTTCTATAGTAGAGTTGACGGTGACATCATCCGACCTTAAATCCTAGATCCACCCCTGGAAGCATTGGAGCTTGCATGTGCATGTGCATAGCCATCTAGAGCAGAGTATATCATGGAAGGAGTTGTTATCTTGCATGAAACAATTCATGAATTGCATAGGAAAAATCAGGATGGGGTGATACTAAAACTAGACTTTGAAAAGATATATGACAAATTAAAGTGGCCTTTTGTACAACAGGTTCTCAGGATGAAAGGTTTCTCACCAACTTAGTGTGAATGGATTTCAAAAGTCATGACTAGTGGGAGTGTTGCAGTAAATTAAGGTCAATGATAATATAGGACATTTCTTTCAAACTAGGAAACGAGTACGGCAAGGGGACCCGTTATCTCCAATTTTGTTTAATATAGTGGTTGATATGTGGGCTGTCCTTATTTCATGAGCCAAAGATACGGGACAAATCCAAGGGGTTGTTCCTCATTTGGTAGATGAGGGACTTTCGATCCTTCAGTATGCTGATGACACTGTCATCTTCATGGATAATGATCTAGAGAGAGCCAAAAACATGAAGCTTTTACTTTGTGCTTTTGAACAGTTATAAGGACTCAAGATCAATCTCCATAAAAGTGAGATGTTTTGCTACGGAGCAGCCAGAGCTAGACAAATTAAATATACACATATTTTTGGGTGTGATATGGGGTCGCATCCCTTTTGATATCTAAGAATTCCTATGCACCATAAAAAATTCTTGAATAAGGATTGGAAACATGTCGAAGAAAGATTTAAAAAAAGGCTAAACTGTTCGAGAAGTAAGATGTTGTCGGTGGAAGGGAGGCTGGTTTTGATTAATTCTGTTTTGAGTAGTCTTCCCATGTTCATGCTCTCCTTTTTTAAAGTACCTAGAGGGGTTCTGAAGAAGCTCGATTACTTCAGGCCACAATTTTTCCGGCAGAATGATGACAACAAGAAAAAGTATAGGTTGACTAAGTGGGAGGTAGTTTGTACTCCGAAAGACCAAGGAGTGTTGGGAGTTTTAAATTTAGATATCCACAACAAGTGTCTCCTAAATAAATGGCTTTTTAAGCTGATTAATGGAGATGTGGTATGGCAACAGATACTTAGAAATAAATATCTAAGGGACAAAACTTTGACACAGGTTTAATACATGTCCGGAGATTCTCAGTTTTGGGCTGGCCTCATGAAGGTCAAAGGAGAGTTTCTCTCGCTAGGCAAGTTTGATCTAGGTGACGGGTCTCAGATGCGATTTTAGGAGGACTCGTGGATAAGATCGTGTCCATTAAAATCTATCTTTCCTGCACTATATAACATTGTTAGGAAAAAAAGTGCTTCTGTAAGAACGGTGTTATCCATGGCACCGTTAAATTTAGCTTTCAGGAGATCTCTAGTAGGGGTTAATTTACAAGCACGGCACGACGTGGTTGCAATGGTGCTCAATGTACAATTAACAAACCAAAGGGATCGCTTTGTGTACACCAGAATCAATTTTTTCGGTTAAATCCATGTACAGTGCCTTATTGACAGCAGAAGCTGCACCCCATAACACTTTTATTTGGAAACTGAAATTACCTCTCAAAATCAAAGTTTTTTTGTGGTACTTGTATAAGGGAGTAATCTTAACAAAGGATAATTTAGTAAGGTGGCAGTGGTAAGGAGATAGAAAGTGTTGTTTCTGTTCTTCTGACGAGTCTATACAACATCTGTTCTTTGACTGTCATTTTGCTAAATTCGTGTGGTGAACTATTCATGTTTTCTTTAATTTATTACCTCCAACTAGTGTTCACAATTTGTTTACAGGCTGGTTAGACGGGATAAATAGGAAACTGAAATCTAAGATTCTTGTGGGCGCAAGTGCAATTTGTTGGGTGATTTGGTTAACCTGGAACGATATGATTTTTGACAAGGCCGCAGCACCATCTTATTTTTGCAGGTTATCTTCAAGGGGACCTACTGGACCAGGTCCTGGTCCCTATTTCAGAAGGAGGAGGATCGTCAAATGATGAAGATGGGATGCACGAATATTGAGACAACCGCGATGAAAGTGTTTGCAAGACACGGTTGGAGATTTAGTAATAGAATTGCTCTATAGATGTCGAGTTTGAAAACTTGTCTTTTATTCACTTTGGATCAAAACTTTGTGTTTGAGATTGAGTGGACCGTAGTGCTTGTGTTTATAATAAGGAACATCTATATATATTGGTCGATGCAGAAGCTGGGATATTAATATATTCTCTTCTTAAAAAAGTGTTTGTCTTCTTTCACAACGTTCAGCATTATTTGAGCTGGACGTCATTAGGTGTGGAATTAGTAGGAGAGTCAAGACATGGCCAGAAAGTAGGTGTACCTGCCCCAAGAGGTTGCATTGACCTTATGTGCATACATGAGCTCATGCTCGTCCAGATGCCTAGCTAGCATTAAAAACCCAAGGACTACACTTGCACATGCCGGCTGATATAAGGCATTTGTGTGTGTGTAATGTTGGAATGGATCGGAGCACCCATTTTCAACGGTCATAGGAGCCAAGTGCATTGCATTTTTACATGAGACATTTGTGTAGGACTCGAAGTCAACAGGAATTAGCCCAAATCATTTTTGAAAGTTTGGACTACTAGACTGATTGCATCCACGGACCTACAACTCAAGTATGTGTTTGGGGTGAGATAGGACATATATGTATGTAGCCCGTTAAATACCTAGCTTTGCAGTTGATTCATTCCCTTTTTCTGGGGCACCATGGTTTATGCATCATCTATCATGAACTGGTTCGAACTGATTTCGTCTTGGTGATGACACTGCTATTTGATTATAAATATAAGAGGAAGCCAACCTTCTCTTGTTCGATGATGCTTCGTCTCCCTTCAAGGCCTGTTTGGATGGCATAGTTTTAGAATACTGTGGCATGGTTTTATCATCCGGATACGTATAAAATTGTGTTCTTTAGGGGAAAAAAATGATGTCAAGAGTGAAGTTTCTAGATTCCAAAGATGACTACAATTTTATCAGGAAAAATGTTTTAGAAACTACAAACTAAGCTTGTTGTATCCAAATACCTATCAGCTTTTGAAAACCAAAGAATATATTTTGCAAAACGACCATAGTCCCAGAATTGGGACGCCTCTTTTGTTCAACATGTTCTATTCCGCCGTGTATGATAAAAACATGAGTTAAATGCATAAGTGGTCTATCAACTTGCACTCTAATTTCACTTAGGTGCATCAACTCTGAAAGTGGGTTTTCGGGTCCATAATCTTTGTTAGTAGTGCATTCCTAGCACATACCTCTTTGACCCCACGTCGGTTAAAAAACTGAAACAAAGAGGTATGGGCTAAAAATGCACCATTAACACAGATTATGGACCCAAAAATCAACTTTCAGAGTTGATGGACCTAAGTGAAACTAGAGTGTAAGTTGATGGACCACTGATGCATTTAACTCTAAAAACATCATAATGGTGGTTTTTGGCACTCGGAGGCACCTCTGGGCCTTGTTTAGATCACCTCCAAATTCCAAGTTTTTTCACTCTCTCTCCATCACATCAATTTTTGGACGCATGCATGGAGCATTAAATGTAGGTAAAAAAAATAACTAATTGCACAGTTTGGTTGTAAATCACGAGACGAATCTTTTGAGCCTAGTTAGTCTATGATCGGACAAAGTTTGTCAAATACAAACAAAATGTGCTACAGTGTCCAGATTGCAAAAAATTTACAATCTAAACAAGGCCCTGGTTATTGCAGAGCTCCTAACACACCAGTTTGGAGCCAGCTGGTCGACCGGGGTGTGCATAAAAGCTTAGTCACCATCTGCTGTTCCATCCCTTATCGCTCTATGCACCAAATGTTAATCGGGGTGTTAATTTTTTTTTTCAAAAAAGCAAGCTCTGCTCGTTTTTGCCACATGATATGATATTATAAAGTTTGGAATTACAGGCTGTGGCGTTGACCCTACATATAGCTTTTTTAAATCAAACAATTGCAAAGAGGCTACACAAATTTAATCATTAATAATGAGTTGCAGTTGCAGCTCCATTTTTGTCTTTCAGAGTCCTGTTTAATCCATCACAAAGCCTTGCACAATTTGCATCTCTTACTCATGGATGGTACATGTTAGTAAGAACACAGCCAGTATTCCTGTACGATGAGTCTGCTACACTACTTTAAAGTTCAAATGGCTACATGTGTTTCCTCTTTGCTAAAAGATGGTCTGGTCTGTATATATATGTCTCACGCTCAGATGCAATGCAACACCACCCAAAGGACTACACTACCAGAAGCCAGACGATATATATAAGGGCAGGGTATGGGATGCTGCACCCTGGTCCATTTTCAACAATAATAATAGACTAGACGTGCCAAATTCTTAGGTGGATATATAGAGAGAGATGATGTGGCATAGATCACGATTGCATTGCAGCATTCGGATCGACCAGGCATTTTCTATAGGCCTGCAAGGCGTCGGGAGTTGGGCTTCCTGGGTTCCATCTTCTTTGCCGGTTTACTTGTGATGGATGTTCTCAGGCTCAAGCATCCATGGTGGGACATCATACATCTAAATGCCTTCTTCGCTTGGCTGATAAGCCATGACTGAAAGTATCGTTGACTGATTTGTTGTGAGAGAAAAATATTATTCGTTGATTGAAAAAATACGGCTTATAAGCCAAGTGAACAGGGCGAAAGCATGTTGAACACTGCACCTTATCCTTGGTGTGCAGCTTTGTACAGCACGGCTTAGGGAGTGTTCGGCTGGGATTAAAAAAATACTGTTCATGCTGGAAAATACTGTTTATATTAGAATGTTGTGAAAGAAAAACACTGCCCCAGTTGAAAAAATAAGCCGAACAAGCCAACTTAAAGTGCAGCCGAACACTGCCGGATTAAAAAAATAAGCCGAACAAGTCTCCTCGTTGACTCACGATCAAGCACACACGCACGCAGCACAACTCAGCTATTAATTCCTAGCAATCAATTCCTGGCACTGTTTTTCGGTTATATAAGATGCGGTTGGCCTTCTCTTGTTGGATGATGCCTCATTTCCTTTTTCTCGTGTTGAGCACGTTTTGCCATGTATATCATAACTAATGGTATTGAAAATTCTTGCTAAATAAATATTAGTATGTAATAAGAGAAAACAAGGTTTCTAAACAACGACTACACTGCAATTCTGATGGTAGCAAGTCTGTGGCAAGAGCATGTTACACTACTTCAATTTCCTTACACAACCGACTCTGGTCCAGCAGCTATTATATGGACCAGCTCCATGGGACCATGAGAAGAGAGCAGAGCAAGCGCTGAGGAAGGCAGAGCACACATGGGCGAGCCAGAAGCCACCCAAGCTGCCGCTGCAGAGCTCAACGCCCCACAAACCGCCCAGGTCCGCCCCGCCTCCGGCCATGCAAAGGTACGCGTCCCTGCCCATCCAATCCGACCAGGTATTGCCTTCCAGGACCGTCTCCTCCGTGAATTCTTCACCCTGGCCGTCCCCTTCTTCGCTGATACCTCCGGCCATGGCCGTGGCATGCTCTGGGTCACCCCGGTCCACCCGGTGACCCTCTCCTGCCACCAAGTCGCCGCCACTCTGTCTTACCATCTTGCTGTCCCTCCGGTTGTCATTAGAGTTCGTTCTCCCCGACCGATGCTCTTCACGGCGATCATGGCCAACCGATCGGTGGCCTCATTCTGCAGCCATGCCGGCCGCCTGGGGAGAGGGCGTTTTCAAATTTCCCTCCATAGTAGCCATTGCGATGCTGTTCTCGAGTTGGACAGGCTGGCTCTGCTCTCCAGCGGCGCCATTAATGCCCTCGCTGCTCCCGCCGCTGGAACGTCAATTGTTCCTTCAAGGAGTCAGCCCTGCCCCCTATCCTCCAGCGAGTTTCCTTCTGACTGACAGCAGTGGATCCACTCATGGGGGTCAGCGTATCTCCTCCTGCTCCCCTCTGACTCCAACCCCCCTCTCCCTCCTCTGCTCCCCTCGCCCCCTCTCGACACGTTTGCTCGCAAGGACGGCGCCGATGGGACTAAGCGGCTCGTCGAGCCGAACGCCGGTTTTACTGCTCACCAGGCGGTGGATAACGCCGACGTAACCCGCCCAGATCTTGAGCCCAACGCCAGCATTATCCCTCCTCGTCGCTCCTACAAAGACGCTATATTAACCCCCGGCCGCCCCTAGCTGAAGCAAACTACCCCTAACCGCTTCCGTCCTCCTCCAATTGCTTGCTTCCGGTGCCTTGGTTCCAATCACTTCATCCGGGATTGCCGTGATCCCATTCAGTGCCGGAGGTGTGGTACCGTCGGCCACATGGAGCGCACCTGCAGGCTGCCACGCCGCGACACCCCCTGGCCCGCCCGCCCGGTTGCCAGGCCAGCATCCCCCTCAGCCACCCTCGCCCCGACTCCCACCTCTATTTTGGCCCCTCCTCCACCTTCCCCGATCACCACCACGCCTTCCGTTTTCCATCCCTACTACGTACTCTCCTCCTCCGGCTCCAACCCTCCTGCCACCAAGGATGGGCCGCTACTGACCCCTCCTCCCACTGCGGCGAGTGCGGTTGCTGCCGGGCACCTGCGTTTCACTCCCACCCCCTCCTGCCATCTGGTAGTGCACTACGAGGGTTCCCCTGTTAGATTGATCTCCTGACCAATAGGCCCAACGGCCTATTGGGCCTTGGTCTCGCGCCCTGATCGGGGGCGCCCAACCCTACATGGTTGGTGGGCCCCTGTCGCACTGCGCTATATAGAGAGGTGGGGGCCGGCGGCTCAAAGTACGAGGTTCGCCGTAAGCCGCAAACCCCACCGACAAACCCTAGACCGATCTACGAGGGCGCGCAGCCAGCGACGGGAAGCTCCGCTGATCCTCGCCGTCGTCACTGCTACGCCCGACCGCACTGCATCGACGTCCGTGCAACCTCTACTTCACCCGTCGCTGCCCGTGTGCTGCCTCCATCACCGAACCCACGATGGCCAGCACGACCGCGACATCATCTGGAGGCTCAGGTTCATCACCAGCCCCTCTCTCCCCTATCTCCCTCTCGGTGTAGTGTTCTAGGTCTAAATGTGCATGTGTTTCATGGTTCTATGAGTTCACCGGCCTAGATCTACTCTAGTTGATCCACAGAACATCAACAATGGTACCAGAGCCATACTAGCACGTAGATCTAGAACGGGTACCGATTAGAAAAAGAAAAGTTGATTAGATCCAGTGTGGATCTAAGCAGAAAAAGGGGTCACCCGACTTTCGGTTGAACCCTAACTCGATCCGTCGGATCCGAGAAAAGAAGAAGGGCTCGGTTTTCATGCAAAGAACGAACCCTAAAACCCGAAGGTGATTCGGGGAAAAGAAAACAGTGCCGTCTCCACCCTAACCCTAACCCTAATCGTCAAATCGGGCAAAAATCCGAACAAATGAATCAAAGAAAGGGGAAGAGGGTGGCTCGGTCACCTCGCCGTCGAGCACGCCGGCGCGCGGGGGAAAAGAAAAGGAACCGATTTCAAATCGGAAAACCAAACCCTAACCCTAAAAAGGAACCCTAACCCTAAAAAGGAAGCCTACCTGGGCTTCTACCCACCGCCGGCAGCATCGCCACCGCGCGGATAGGAAACCGCGGCGTCGCTCCCGAACGGCGCGCGGGACAGGGCCGAGATCCGCACGGCACCTCGCCAAGCGGTCACGGCAACAGGGCACCACCCTGCGGCCCCTCGACGGCGACGTGCTCAGCCTCGGGCGAGCACGCACGCCGGCGAGAGGGCGCTGGACGGTGCCGCCCTTCTTCTCCCTCGGCCACGGTGGACGGCCGCTGCTGCGGATTTCTCCGAGCTGCGCTGGTTGAATGAGAGAGAAGGGGAGGTAGAGAAATGAGGCTAGGGTTTTTCGGGTAGGCGCCGACCGACGGGGTTTTTATCCCTGCGAAATCGACGGACGACCGTCGGATCGCGACGAACGGTGGCGATCAATCGGGCCGGCTTTAGGCCCAGGCGGGAATGGATGCGCGGCCGAATTCCCGGCCCAGGCCCAGGTTGCGGCCTGGGCGCGGGGGAGCGCTGGAGCGCGCGGCTGGGCCGCAAGCCGCTGGGCCGGGTGTGCTGGCTGGCGCGCGCGCGCGAGAAAAGGCCATGGGCCGAATTTTGGTGGGCCGCGCGTGTGCTGGCTGGGCCGAAATGGCCAAGTAAACAGTAAAGTAACAGTTTTGTTTTTCTTATTTTCCAGAAAACAGTTTGATCGATTTGAATTCATTTTTATGATAATTTTCTGTACAAAATTTATCCAACGATATTTTTTGTTCAGTAAATAGTAAATTTGCTTCTGAAAAATAGGAAAAAGATTATTAAATGCTAAAGTTTCCGCTGCGTATTTAAAGTTGTAATTTTCGTTATTAAATTCGAACCAACGGGAGAATTTAATTTTGAAAATGGATATGTTTTAAATAGATTATAATATTGTTGTTATTCTGACCAACGTTGATTAATGGCAATATTATAATGTTTTTGTTATACATTAATTCTATTTCTGCCCAACGGTGATGTAGAATTAGTGTAGAAAATAATTGTATGTTTTAA
Source organism: Miscanthus floridulus (assembly GCF_019320115.1). NCBI lineage: Eukaryota > Viridiplantae > Streptophyta > Magnoliopsida > Poales > Poaceae > Miscanthus > Miscanthus floridulus. The sequence goes on from NC_089593.1 coordinate 93,085,159, forward strand.
TTTTGACCAACGTTAAACTAAGGCATGCAATTATTGTTGTTATTTCTGTTCTCACCCTATTTGAATTATGTTTTCAGGAGGATACAACCTGATGAGTTGTATCAAAGAAATCCCCACTCTAAAAGGTGATAACTATATTGAGTGGAAGAAAAAGATAGACCTGGCCTTTATCCTCGCTGAGGTGGACTGGGTTGTCACCACACCGTGCCCCAAAGAACCTGTGGCACCGGTGAGGGAGACAGATGAGACTGATGCTGCATGGCAGAACAGAGAGCGGGATTTTGCTCCCGTAAAGATGTCCTATGACCTTGAGCATAGGAAATGGATCACTGCCAACAAGAAGTGTCTGGCAGTGATAAAGAACACAATTGAGCCTGCTATTGTGGGCTCAATTCCAGACTGTGACACGGTCACAGAGTACCTAGACAGAATAAAGAGTCAGTTCACTGGCTCTTCAAAGACATGCAACCCAGCTGATCAAGCAGCTGGTTACAGAAAGGTACTCTGGTGGCGGCAGTGGCATTAGAGAGCACATACTGAGAATAAGCAATCTAGCATCTAAGCTCAAACCAATGGATTTGGCACTCAAGGATGAGTTCCTTATTCATTTGATTTTTGCTTCTTTGCCCAAAGAATTTGACACATTTGTTGTTAATTACAACATACAGCCTGAAAAATGGGATTTAGAAAAGCTCATTGCCATGTGTGTGCAGGAGGAGGAAAGAATAAAAGTTTCACAAGGTGGTTCTGTCAACTACCTAAAAGATAAGAAAAAGAACTATAATAACAGTTCTTCCTCCAAATCATCTGGAAAAGGTCCCATGCAACAGTCTCAGAACCAGCAATTCCCAGTGGCTAAAGACCAGTGTCTCCACTGCAAGAAGACAGGACATTATAAAAAGAATTGTCCTGATTTCTTAAAGATGATTATGAAGAATAAAGGTGAGAACATTATTACGTTCGTAAATGAATCCTTGTATGTAAAGTTTTCAAAATCTACTTGGTGGATTGATTCAGGTGCAACTATTCATGTTGCTAATTCATTACAGGGATTCCGTTCGATGAGAACTTTGCAAAGAAGCGAAAGTTTCATTAAAGTAGCAAATGGAGAACAAGCAGATGTCGAAGCCGTTGGTGATCTTCCGCTAGAGCTTGCTGATGGCTTCATAATTATTCTTAGAGATGTTCTTTATGTACCTTCTTTGCAAAGAAATTTGATTAGTGTTTCAAAGTTGGACCATGATGGTTATGATTGCCATTTTGGAAATGGCAAATGTCAGATAATGTTTAATAATAAATGTATTGGTCTTGCCTTCCGACAAGACGAGCTTTATTTGTTATCACTTCGTGAAAATGTTAATTCCGTATGTGATGTGAATGAAAATGTATCCTCATCGAACAATGGAAACAGAAAACGAAAGAGAGCTCAAGATGCGTTGTCGAAATTATGGCACTGTCGTTTAGGCCATATTTCGAGGGGGAGAATAGAAAGACTAGTTAAGAATGATATTCTTCCTCCATTAGAGCTCTCAGAGTTAGAACAATGTAGAGATTGCATAAAAGGAAAGTATGTAAAGAAAATTAAGAAAGATGCCAAACGAAGCACAGGAATCCTACAGATTATTCACACAGACATATGTGGTCCTTTTCCTGTGAAAAGTGTGGATGGTTATGATTCATTCATAACATTCACAGACGATTACTCTCGGTTTGGCTACATTTATCCAATTAAAGAGAGAACAGAAGCGTTGGATAAATTTAAAATATTTAAAGCAGAAGTTGAAAATCAGCATGATTTAAAGATTAAGATAGTCAGGTCTGACCGTGGAGGAGAGTACTACGGTCGGCATACCCCATATGGACAAGTTCCTGGACCTTTTGCAAGGTTCTTACAGGAGAATGGTATAGTCGCCCAGTATTCAACACCGGGCGAACCTCAGCAGAATGGAGTAGCTGAAAGGCGTAACCGTACCCTGATGGATATGGTGCGTAGTATGATAAGTTACTCCACTTTACCTACGAGTCTGTGGATGGAGGCGTTAAAAACCGCCATTCATATTCTCAATAGAGTACCAAGTAAGTCGGTGCCCAAAACACCGTATGAGTTGTGGACAGGAAGAGTACCCTCGCTTAACCACTTGCGTGTGTGGGGGAGCCCTGCTGAGGCTAAAGTTTTTAACCCAAACATTGGGAAGCTAGATCCCAAAACAGTGAGTTGCCATTTCATTGGCTACCCAGAAAAGTCAAAAGGTTTTCGTTTCTACTGTCCTAACAGACATACAAAGTTTGTGGAAACGAGACATGCTGTCTTCCTAGAGGATGAAATGATAAGGGGGAGCATGGTAGCTCGAGAAATTGACCTTGAAGAGAAGTGGGTGTTTGCACCCACTCCGATCATTCATGAGCCATTTTTCTCACTACCTGCTGTTGCTGCACCAACAGGACAAGACACTGTGGTGCCAGCACCTGTTGTTATCCCGCCTATGGCAACAATGAATGATGATGAGGAACCTGTGCCTCAGGATCCTATAGAACCTATTGTCACACATGAGGGGGAGCAACAACAGCCTCAAACAGAAAATGTGCCAATTGAGGAGGCCCCTAGAAGGTCTCAAAGAGTTAGAAAATCAGCTATTCCTGCTGATTATGAGGTGTACAACACTGAAGAATTTCAAATGGAGGATGATCCCACCTCATTTGAAGAAGCCATGAAAAGTGATCATTCATCAAAGTGGCTTGAGGCCATGGAAGATGAGATGAGATCAATGAATGCAAATAAAGTTTGGGATTTGGAGATAATTCCTAAAGGAGCCAAAACAGTAGGCTGTAAATGGGTCTACAAAACAAAACTTGACTCTCAAGGGAATATAGAAAGATATAAAGCCCGACTTGTGGCAAAAGGCTTTACACAAAGAGAAGGGATTGATTACAATGAGACCTTTTCTCCAGTCTCATGTAAGGATTCCTTCAGAATCATAATTGCATTAGTGGCACATTACGATTTGGAATTACATCAGATGGATGTAAAAATGGCATTTCTCAACGGAGACTTAGATGAAAATGTTTACATGGCACAACCGAAAGGTTTTGTCATGGAAGGAAAAGAACGTTTGGGATGCCGCCTAAAGAAATCTATTTATGGATTAAAACAAGCTTCAAAACAGTGGTACTTGAAGTTTGATCAGACAATAAAGAATTTTGGGTTTAAAGATAATGTTGGGGACAATTGTGTCTACGCAAAGTTTAAGAATGGGAAGTTTATCTTCCTTGTCCTGTATGTGGATGATATCTTACTTGCTAGTAGTGATGTCAATCTACTACTGGAAACAAAGAAGTTTTTGTCCTCAAAGTTTGATATGAAAGATCTTGGTGAAGCTTCGTTCGTTCTAGGGATCGAGATTCACCGAGATAGAAGTAAAGGGGTATTAGGACTGTCACAAAAGGCATACATAGAAAAAGTCTTAAAGAAATTCAGTATGCACAAATGTAGTCCCTCACCTGCTCCTATAGTCAAGGGCGACAGATATGGGGATTTTCAATGCCCTAGGAACCAATATGAGATCGATCAAATGAAAGTGGTTCCATATGCTTCAGCTGTCGGAAGCTTGCAATATGCTCAAGTATGTACGCGCCCTGACTTGGCATTTGTTACCGGGTTACTTAGCAGATTCCAGAGCAATCCTGGAATAGAACACTGGAAATTGGTAAAGAAAGTCTTGCGTTATTTGCAAGGAACGAAAGGCCTCATGATGACGTATAGAAGATCTGATTCACTCCATATAGTGGGATATTCAGATTCTGATTATGCGGGAGATAATAGAAAATCCACGTCTGGATATGTGTTTACTCTCGCAGGGGGAGCTATTTCATGGAAAAGCTCAAAACAAACCGTCACTACATCGTCCACAATGTATGCCGAGTTTGTAGCGTGTTATGAGGCAACGGGGCAGGTGAACTGGCTAAAGAAGTTCATACCCGGTTTGAAGGTGGTTGACGACATCAATAGACCACTGAGGTTATACTGCGATAATAATCCAGCAGTACAGTACGCTCACAACAATAGGTCAAGTGGTGCTGCCAAACACATTGACATAAAGTATTATGTTGTGAAGGATAAAGTCCGGGATCAAATGATAAGTCTTGAGCATATAAGTACCGAAAGGATGCTCGCGGATCCGCTTACAAAAGGCTTACCACCCAACGTGTTCAGAGAACATGTAGCTGGCATGGGTTTAAGGGAAAGCCTATGATTCCTGGACTATAAAGGGCCCAAAAGTTAAAGTAACTGTTTCAGATCAGAGACGTGCATTGTAGCTGTCAAATCTATCGGCGATTGACCGAGACGATGAAACATGCTCTATGCATCATCTGTGAAGAAATGAGTAAGGTTTAAAGGATTGAAGTTTAAAGTTTAAAGATAAAAGTAATAGTGAGATCAAGGGGGAGAATGTTAGATTGATCTCCTGACCAATAGGCCCAACGGCCTATTGGGCCTTGGTCTCGCGCCCTGATCGGGGGCGCCCAACCCTACATGGTTGGTGGGCCCCCGTCGCACTGCGCTATATAGAGAGGTGGGGGCCGGCGGCTCAAAGTACGAGGTTCGCCGTAAACCGCAAACCCCACCGACAAACCCTAGACCGATCTACGAGGGCGCGCAGCCAGCGACGGGAAGCTCTGCTGATCCTCGCCGTCGTCACTGCTACGCCCGACCGCACTGCATCGACGTCCGTGCAACCTCTACTTCACCCGTCGCTGCCCGTGTGCTGCCTCCATCACCGAACCCGCGATGGCCAGCACGACCGCGACATCATCTGGAGGCTCAGGTTCATCACCAGCCCCTCTCTCCCCTATCTCCCTCTCGGTGTAGTGTTCTAGGTCTAAATGTGCATGTGTTTCATGGTTCTATGAGTTCACCGGCCTAGATCTACTCTAGTTGATCCACAGAACATCAACATCCCCTACTCGTCCTGCTCTTGAGACGGTGGTCGAGCCCCCGATGGGTGACCGTGCACTACCACCCTTTGCTTTGCCCCCCGCTGTGTTGGCCCCCCTTCCTCCAAATGGGGGCATGGACGATGTCGACAACTTCTCCCTTCGGGCAAGTGGTGTCTCGGAGAGCGAGGAGGAGGGCTTGGAGGACAAGGTGGACTCTTACGGGTCCCCTTTCCTCACGGCGGACAGCTCAGACTCGGAGGGTGGCATTCGGGACATTCTCTGGATGCCGAAGGGTGACATGGAGCGCGCCTACAAGATCGCCTATGCCTTCGTCAGTGAGGATGGGCCTATCACTCCCCGGCTCCGTTCATCCACTCCGCCATCTTCTCGGTCGCGCCTTGGGTCTGCTTCTGCATGTCTCCCTCCTCCAGGGGCCATATGTTGCTGCATTTCGACTCCATGGCTGAGCTCGACTTCATCGTGGGCATGTGTCCCATCAGCCACGATGGCACGCATCTGTCTCTGGAGAAGTCGGAGGCCTCCTCCAACCGCTTCACCATTGAGCAGCCGTGGCTCGTTGCCCAGTCCACGACCAACTTCCCCGACGAGCACTGGATGCCGTCCAGGACCCGGCGGCCTTCGCCAAGATCAGGACGGTGGTGGAGCTGGATTAGCCCTGCCTGATGGGCGACACCTCCTCGGTCCGCGTCGTGGTTGCGTGGGAGACTCCCACGGGGAGCCTGGACGATCAGTTCCTGGGAAACCCCAGGAAAGGCACGAACGGCAAGGTCCTAGGCTCGAAGTACAAGATCGAAGTGCTGCGCATTTGGCCCAGGGCCGAGCAGGTTGATGAGATAGGCTGTCTCAGACCTTTCTTCCCTCGCCCGCCTGGCCCTGGCAATGGAGGTGGGAGAGATGACTGGGGCCGGTTCACGGACCCCCATTTCTACGGGCCGGTGCTCCAAGGCCACGGGTGGGCCGGGCCTGATGTCTACTTCTATCAGCTCCTGCCCCCCATCTGCATCCTCAGATTGCTCCTCCCTTCCACTGATTCCGCCACCGACTCCACCACTGATTCCCCCCCACCATCTGTCGCTCCACCATCCCCCATCCTCGCCATCCCGTGGTATGAGGATGACTCCCCCCAGCTCCTCTGCCTACCCCTAGGTGTCTGATCCCTTCAAGGGCCAGCGCCTGCCTAGCCGAGCTGGGAGACGGTTCCTTCGTCCCCATGGCTACCAAAGCTATCCAACGCAAGGTGATCCAGGAGAGCTTAGCGGCCTGCTCCACCGCGCTCAAGAAGCAGATCAAGGGGCGTAGGGTTCTGAAGAGGAAGCATGCTCTGGGCATGCTAGATCTAGGGAGGCTAGGGAGGGTTGCAGGCCTCTCCTGCGTAGACCGTCAATCGGTCTCGGTTGCTGCTACATCCATTGTCGTCCCATGACGAGTTCCACCACAAGCAACCGGTGGCGCCTCCATTCCGTTCAGGACTCCAGGTGCCACCACCACCCAAAGTGCATCTCCTTCAGTTTGTGGGTCGAGGTAGCTGAGTGCCTATCTGTGTGCACGACACGTTGTCTTCACCCCTTCTGTCTATGGCCATGAAGGTGACTACCTCTTTTGTGTTTCGAGCCCATGAGGTTAGGTTTGTCAAGCCTGGTTGGCTTGCTAGTTGTGTCCTGTTTCTGCTTCCCCTGTCCCCCTGTACCTCTAAGTTTGTTTGTATCCTTTGCTTAGAATGAATCAAAATCAACTGCGCTTCGCTTACTCCCTGCTCTCCTGGAACGTTCGTGGCCTCGGCCAATCTGAAAAATGTGATGTTGTCCGGGATGAAATCTCTATCTCGCACCCCCATGTCGTCTGTCTGCAGGAAACAAAACTGGATGCGCTAACCCCTACGGAAAACAAAACTTTCCTCCCCTCCCCCCTCAATGATTTCATCACTGTCCCTGCTGACGGTTCCCGCGGTGGCTTGATCACCGCTTGGAATCCTACGGTTCTCTCAGCTGGGCCACCATCGATGGGTGCATTTACTCTCACCATCTCCTTCTCCTCGACCACCTCCAACTATACCTTCCTTCTGACCAACGTCTATGCCCCCTCTAACCACAGAGACACCAATGCCTTCCTTGATGAACTCAGGAGCATCCAGCTTCCCCCTAAGTGCTCCTGGATGGCCATTGGCGACTACAACCTCACCCGCTCACCCTCTGACAAAAACACCAAGGGGTTCAACTGGTCTCTAGCCAATAGGTTCAATGGCCTCATCGATGAGCTTGCCCTCCTCGAACTACCTCTACTTGATAGGCTATACACTTGGAGGAACAAGAGGGACTCACCCACTCTGGGTCTCTGGCTCGCTTGGACAGAGCGTTTGTCAATACTGAACTCTGCACCAAGTTCCCAACACTGCTCTCTCCTCAAGGCTTGGGGCACCCTCTGATCACATCCCCCTCCTAGTGACCATGCCCACCAACCTCCCCATGACCCACCTCTTCTGATTTGAGAACGCTTGGCTGAAACACCCCTATTTCCATACCTCGGTCCTACCTGCCTGGTCGAATTGTTGGACAAACACTATTGATGCTGCAAGTACCCTAGTGGCGCGAATCAAAGCGGTTAGGCACCTAAACAATCCCGATTTTGCATGAAGGGAAAATCTAGTGATATGAATTATAATGTGATAGTCCAGTAGATCAAGCCATCACATTATCAAATAACAATTGATACCACAGTTCATACATAGCGGAAGTACAAGTTTACAAGGCATTATATCACTTGGTAACACACCTAACTACATCATTATTCTAGCGGAAACACACACATATCTTCATCAGAGTCGACGTAGCGCGTCATCAGGTGAAGGCTCAGAGTCAACGAAACGCACACATATTTCCAAAGGAACACTATGGTCAATGTGGTACAAGCATACGAGGTGGTTAGGATAAACAAGCGAGCAAAAGAGGTAAAGCCCGATGGTCATGGCGAGGCAACTCGCGGCCATGAGCTTCACCTAAACGAGTTGGCTTCCGTAAGTCCCACGATGGTCATCCCCTAGTTCTCCCACTAGACTAGGTCACGAATGGTTCGCCAAGTGCGGGTGGAAGCGCACCAACTTGAATCCATGGTGGCCTCGTCCAAGGGCCAAATAGGGTCGCTAACTATTGTAGTTCGATGGAGACAACTAAAACACGAGAGAGGGGATATGCTCGGCATTGCGGTCATGGCAAGATGAACTCGCGATCGTAACATTCAAGCGTATCGCTCTATCAACCAGCTCGAAGGCATGACACAGGCAACAACACAGACACACGAAGAACCGACAACACAAACAAGCGACGGAGTAGGACTTATCCATAGCAATAAGAGATTAGACCGGCAGCGAAGGCACGACACAGGCATATGATAGATATCATGTATGAAGTGTATGAACAAGTATAGATAATCGGTATAGATAGATCATGTATCACAAGTATGATAGAGTAAGGAAATGTAAACTAGGAGTTTTGCCGACGTCGAGAACGGCGTCGACTAGGTTCAAAGGGACGACCTTGCTACGATGAGGAAGATGGGCTGTAGTGGCGTGTTCCGACGAGCTATAGCTAGCTGCAGCTTGCTGCGGCCTGCGGCTAGCTACGGCTTGCTGCTAGCTCGCTGCGGCTGGGCGGCTGCTGGCTATGGCTAGCTGCAGCTGGCTGTGGCTGGCCAGCAGCTTGCTGGAGGTGGCAGCGGACGTCCAGGAGGTGGTCACTGCTGCTGGATGTGGCTCCGGTCCCCGACAGTTATGGCTAGAGTCAATGAAACATGCTGCAAGGCTGTGACTCTAGCTCGCAGCAAGGAGCGGTCGGGAACATCAATAGCAGCGGTCAATTCAAGGAAAAGAGGTGGCTTTGGGAGTACAAACCTCACCGATGGTGGAAAAGTGAGCTCCGACGAGGTTGGCGTCGACGGTAGCTGCAGAAACAGCCCCACCCAAGCTTGAAGAGAGGCAAGTCGATGGGGTTGCTGTGGTAGCAGGACTGTTGCAGCCGGGTCGGAGTGGGGCAGATGTGCTCCTGGGCGGCAGTGGAGCATAGGAGACCAGCGACGTATGGACGTGCTCGGCGGAGATGATGCAGCTCGGCTCCATCGTCCAGGCAGAGCAGGGCACGACCATGGCAGGCTCATGATCGGCCGGGAGCAGGGCAGCACAATGAGCAAGATAGTCAAGAACGACAACAAAAGGGGTAAAGGCGAAAGCTTAGCGTTGGGGGCTCACCGGTGGGCGGGTCTCGGCGAGGAGATGCTCGTCGGTGGCGAGGTGGAGCTCAACGGCACTGACAAGGGACGCCGATGGCGAGGAAGGGCCTAGCTTGGTCGCGATGCGGAGCAAGGAGGTGGTGGTGTCCTTGCGCGGTTCCGATGTCGGTCAGCCAGGAGAGAGAGGCCGACGGCGAGGTCGCACAGGTTGTCCGGGCAGTGGAGGCGCTTTTGGATGGCAACATCGCAAGGTCAGAGAAGGGGCTCACGGTGGCAGTGCTAGAGGCAGAGTGGAGCACGTCGATGTTGGCTCGGTGCTCGGTAAAGAAGATGACGCGGTGCCGGGGAAGGAGTCTGGGGCGCGGTGGAGACGGCTCGAGCGAACACGGGTTGATGGAGAGGAGGCCTCGGCGCAGCTTGGCAAGAAGAGGTGGTGGCTTGATGTCATGGCGTGGGTGGAGGTCGAGCGTGACGTGGATGGCGGCGAGGAAGAGGAGGTGAACGTGGAGGACGTCATCGCGGTGGCAAGGCGATGCACGACGTCGAGGCGGTGGCATTCGGCGGTCGGCGCTGTGGTCACGACACGGCGAGTGCATGGAGGCAAGCAAGGCGGTCATGGCGAGCTTGGCGAGGATGGCGGGGTAGCACGGTGGCTTGCTGTGGCCATGGCGAGCTTGGCGAGGATGGCGGGGTAGCACAGTGGCCTGCTGTGGCCATGGTAGCGGGTGGAACGACGACCATGGCTGGCTTAGGGTTTGGCGCCACGAGAGGGAGGACGGGAAGCAAAGGAGTGCGGCGGCGGATTGGGGAATGGAGCAGAGGAGCGACGATGGCTGCTCCATTTATAGGAGGCGGCTAGGGTTAGGGTTGGCCGTGTGGCTCCTGTGGATGGCGACGATCCTTGGAAGGCATGCCAGGGATGCGTGGCGGTCATCCATCGGCGCGTGGTATGGACGCCGAGGCAGGCACTGCGTAGGCGCTTGAGAAGCGGTGGCAGCGTGGCTCGGGACCGAGAGCTGGGAGCGCCCGCTCCTAGGGTTTTCACCCTGGGCGCACGGATGGGCCTGCGGGGCTGACGATGCGGGCCTGCGGGTGCCGCTAGGTTGCGGGCTAGGCAGAGCGGGGCGCTGTGCTGGTGGGCCGAGCGTGGGAGGAGGCGAGCGGCCTGCTGAGCCACGGCCTAGGGTGCGCGGCCAGGAAGGGAAGGGAGAGGAGCTAGGCCTGCGCGGCGGGTTGGGCCAAAGGCGCGAGCTGGCCAGGTGGGGAGAAGGGGAAGGCGAGCTGGGCTTGTAGCGCTGTTGGGCCAGGAGGCCGGTTGGGCCACGGGAAGGGGAGAAAAGGGAGTGGAATTTGAGAGATTCAAAGGAGATTGGAGATGAATTCGAAAGGGATTCAAGAGGATCTTGCTACGGATTTGTGCACGCTAAACTCCAAACAAACTCAAACCTAAAACCAACTCAAGAACACAGGCACTTTCTACAATCAATTCTATATGAGTGCAATAATTTATTAGCGGGGTTGACTTAAGTTTGACCTAGAGACTACATGATCCACACATTGCATGAAAATTTTTTAAAAAGCTCGCATTTTTTGGATGCTCGAAAACCCGGGTTGTTACAGGCACGCAGCAAAACTTTGGGCGCGCAAAAACCTTAGTCCACTTGATATTTACCATAAGTGCTATTTTTAATCCTACTCTTTGACATGTTCGAAGAGTGGAGGGATCTTTCTGCAGGTGAACGTCGCCTTCGTCAGCTGTGCCGAGACCGCCTAGCACTATTCATCAAACAGCGCGCAGCTTACTGGAAACAACGCGGCAAGTTTCGTGGGGACGCAGACACTAAGTTTTGCAGGCAAGGGCAACGACAAGAGCTCGGCGCAGCCAAATCCACCATCTGGAGATCAACAGTACGACGCTGATTGCACACAGTGACAAGACAGCGGCACTCACGGGCTACTACACCGGTGTCCTTGGAGCGTGGTCACCACATCCTTGGGGTTGGACCTCCAAGCGGTGCTGCGCGTGCGGATGGCGACCCGTTGATCGCCCCCTTCTCTGAAGGCGAGGCGAAACAGGTGGCCCGCAGCATGAACGCGGCTAGCGCGCCAGGACTGGATGGTCTTGGTCCGAGCTTCTATGCAGCGACTTGGGACACCACCAAGGGCGCCGTGATGGAGTTCCTCCAAGCCTTCCAGTCTGAGAGAGTGGAGTTGGAGCGCATCAACCGCGCAGTCATCGTCCTCATACCTAAGTCAACGCCAGCGCTCCCCCCAAGAGCATTTCATCCAGTGTCACTCCAAAACTGCCCGGTCAAAATTCTAACCAAGATGCTCACTAACCGGTTGTAGCAGCAGGTGCCCAAGCTAATTGACATCGACCAGACAGGGTTCATCAAAGGAAGATCCATCTCCGAGAACTTTGTATATGCAACGGAGCTGGTTCAATGCTGCTACAAGAGGAAGGCCCCCACACTCGTCATCAAGCTGGACTTTGCAAAAGCGTTTGACTCTGTCAATTGGGAGAGTCTGGACGCAGTCCTCCAGGCCCGTGGCTTCCCCAGGCTATGGCGTAGCTGGATGCAGCAGCTGCTTGCAAGCTCGCGCTCGGCGGTCATGGTCAATGGGATCCCTGGCCCATGGATACGTTGTCGCCGAGGACTTCTCCAGGGAGACGCACTATCTCCTTACTTGTTCCTGCTCGTGGCTGATGTTCTTCAAAGACTGATCAAAGCAGGTGACAATATCTGGCACCCGCTAATGGAAAGCTCCTGTCCAGTATTGCAATATGCAGATGACATGATCATCCTGATACGAGGTGACCCTGGAGATGCAGCCCGGCTGAAGCACACACTGGACCTGTTCTCGGCAGCGACAGGCTTAACCAACAACTTTGGTAAGAGCACTGTCACTCCCATGCACATACAGCGAGAGGCCTTCCTGGATATGATGCAGATCCTACAATGCTGGCAGGGGACTTTTCCTCAAGTCTATCTTGGTCTACCACTGTCCAATGTCAAGCTACGACTCTCTGCCTTTGCTCCTCTGATGGCCAAAGCAGACCGATATCTAGCAGGATGGAAGGCAACCCTGCTAAGCACTGCTGGCCAGGTGGTGCTGATAAACTCAGTGCTTGATGGACTGCCCACGTATGCCATGGGAGCCCTTGTGTTACCACCTGGCATTAGAGAAGCACTGGATGCAAGAAGACGAGCCTTCCTGTGGACAGCAGCAGACAAGGTCAATGGGGCGCAGTGTCTTGTTGCGTGGGAGAAAGTATGTCAACCTAAGGAAGATGGTGGATTGGGGATCAAGAGACTGGATACACAAAACGCGTGCCTGCTTCTCAAACTGATACAGCGGCTTCATCACTCCGAGGGATCAGCTTGGGCGATCTAGGCTAAGTTGCAGACAAGATTGGACAGTCTCCAGGGAAGTTTGGCCGGCACCCACTGGGATGGCCTCCGAGAACTATTGCCAGCCTATCGCAAGATCACCAGGGTTGATGTGGGAGATGGGCGTAATACAGCTTTCTAGGATGATGTCAGGATAGGGGATTACACGCTCGCTAAGCGGTTCCCGGCATTACACAGCCACTGCACAACGCAAGGGCGTCAGTCCAGGAAACTCTTTCAGTTCCAATACCTTCCCACTTTCAGCGACAACTGAGTAGACAAGCAAAAGAGGAACTGCAACAATTGGAGATAGTGATACGAGACATCTCTCTCAGCGACACAAGTGATCAGAGGTCATGTTTCTTCGCTGGAGACAATCATCGCCTATTGTCAGGCATGATCTACAAAGCCACCATGAGAAGCGGCGGCACCTGTCCTGCTTACCAGTTCATCTGGAAGAACATAGCCACCCCTCGGGTGAAATTCTTTGGCTAGCTAGAGACGAAGAACAGGATCAACTGTAAGAGCAACCTGCTGAAGAAGAGGGTGCTTGAGGAGGACATATGTGCTATCTGTGGTCAAGGATCTGAAGCAGCGGACCACCTAATCTCAGGATGCTCCTTTGCCCAGGTCTTCTGGAGACAGATTGGATGGCAAGCAGAGAACATAGCTGAAGTTCGATGCCTATGGGAATCAACTGCACCAGTGGCTGGCTCTTTCATCGCTACTTCTCCTCTTGTGCTGGGAACTTTGGAAGCACAGGCATGATGTGGTATTCAGGGACATGCCCCCAAGCCATTTGCGTCTGATTGCTGCTTGCCGTGAATCAACACGGCAATGGAGATGTCGCCTCCCCAAAAATGATGCTCATCTTTCTTCATTTTGGTGTAATCATTTGCCTATTTAATCCTATCTCCCCTGTTTGTAATTCTGGGAACCCTGTTTGGGCCATGAACCCCGCCACCCACCGGCATTTGCCGCCATCTGTGGCTCAATATATATCAGGTGGGGGTCGTTCAAATAACAGCCACCCCCACCCCCCGTCGTTGACCTCAAAAATAAAGGTAGTAGAGGAGGGATGAGAAAAAGAGAGTCCAGCCTGATTAAACTATCAGATCTTTCATACCTATTATTATTTTGGAAAATTAAACCACATCTTACATGCGAAGTTCATGGTGAGACAGTAACATCATCCACCTTAAATCCTAATAGATCCACCCTTTGGCGGACTGGAGCATGCATGTGCATAGTCATCCAGAGCAGAGCAATTGTCTTCCACAACGTTCAGCGTTATTTCAGCTGGACGCCATTATTAGGAGAGACAAGACATAGCCTAAAAGTAGGTACCTGCTCCAAGATCGCATGGACCTTATATATATACATGAGCTCATGCTCGTTCAGATATAAGAAAAATGAACATTTGGATTTACCAGTGCAGTGACACACGCACAAGCCAGTTGATATAAGGCATTGTGTGTGCAATGTGGAATGGAGCACCCCATTATCAATGGTGATAGGTCCCAGGTGCATTGCATTTGTACATGAGACATTTTTGTAGGACTTGAAGGCATCGGGAGTTAGCCCCACTCATTATAGAAAGCTTCGACAGCAGACTGCCTCCACCTGTCGACCAACTCCTCAACAACGTGCTCAAGATGTGATAGGACATCTATGTATCCCGTTGAATATATACCTGACTTTGCAGCTTGATCCGACGCCGGAGAATTTGGTGGCCTAGAGCGAAACTATAAAGTGGGTCCTTTAAAGATTAAAGTTTGTCAAAAGGCAATATTTGTATTGTTGTAACATGGCTCCGGCGGGTGGCGAAGGCCTCCGACAGCGAGGTGTCGCCAAGGCGTCTTCGACCGTCTTAGGGCGGAGACCCGGCGCTGACTAAAGGAACTTTCCTGGCTATGCTCGAAGGGCGCTAAACGAGGTTCAGCGCCCTCGTCGCGATACTTTCCTGGCTATGCTCGAAGGGCGTTAAATGAGGTTCAGCGCCCTCGTCGCGGATTCCGCCAGGGCCAGGCACATACGTCTCCGACCTCCCAGGCGGACGCCGCCCCGTTCTGACTTACGGGCGTCTCCGGTAACAAGGGCGAAGGCCACCCTACCTCCGAACTAATCAAACAGACAATCTTGCCTAAGTGTATGTAGGTACTAAAGCGCAGGCGCCCGCGGTCCGCGCAAACGCGCCAGCATGGCCCCCGCGCGGCCGGGCGGAGACCTACGGATGATGTCTCCGACCGGACCGGCGGAGACCCGCCAAGGCAACGGCGCGCCCCTGAAGGCGGAGGCCAACGTCGAGAATGATGGCCCCCACGCGGCCGGTCGGAGACATCACCCGCAAGTCTCCGCCCGGCCGGCGGAGACCCGCCGAGGATGCGGCGCGCCCCTGGAGATGGAGGCCAGCGCCGGGGACCTAGGCCTTTGGGCCAAAGGCCAAGGCACGGTGGGCCGGCTGCTCATGGAGGCCCATTACTAGAAGACGGTATGGCAGGATTGCCCCCGCAAACAAGAGGCTAGCGACGGAATATTCTAGGAATGTACTGTAGCAGATGAGGGGCATTGTAATAAATTCTGCCATGAAGTAGTTGAGCCCTATAAATTGGGAGCACTTGTAACCGTGCAGATGGTTGGTGGATGAATCAATGAAACCCTAGCTTTCCGTGCCATCTCACTACACGCCCTCCTGTCGTGCCTATCCTGAGCCTCCGCCGAAGGGCGACGTCCAACGGGCGGAGGCCTCAGTCTCCCCCACGTTATCTGAAACCGCCAGTTTCAACATTGGCGCCCACCGTGGTTTGGCCGAGACAAACCAACGATGGTAGGGAAAAGAAAAACCACCACCAGAGCAGCAACGACCACGGGTCAGAGAGGAAGGCCTAGGCACACCACTCGTAGCACCTACGCAACCTCGCCAGCGGAGGATGGCACCAGAGCAGATGCCCAGGGTCAACAACCGGAACCCCAACATCAAGAGATCCAAGAGCCGGAGGCCCAACCAAACTCAGGTACAACACACGAGCAAGAACTGCAACAGCTGCAAGCACAGTTGCAACGAGCGCAACAAGAAAGGGACAGAATGGCAGCAACATTCGCAGCGAATCAGCAAGCTACTCAAGCGTCAGCACAAGTAGCAGAAATAAGGCAGCAGTTGGCAGTCCTACATGCTGAGATGCTAAGTATGCAGCATGCAGTACCAGCGTCAACCTCCGCGATCCCAGCCTCCGCAGCAACACCAACCGCAAACATGCCTCCGCCAATGATCAGCCCAACCACGATGCAAACTTAGGCGATGCGGAGGCCTATCGACCCCAAGTCCCCACTCTCGGAAGGCATACAACAATCGCCATGGCCAACGGCGTACAAGCCAATCACACTACCAAAGTTCAACGGCAAGACAGATCCCCATCAGTTCATTATGAGTTACGAGGCAGCAGTAGCCTCCGCCGGCGGGGACGACGCCGTCCTGGCAAAGTCATTTGTTATTGCTGCCGAAGGTGATGCATTGGCCTGGTATTCCATGCTTAAACCAAGCACAGTCTATTCCTGGGAAAATCTCTGGGATAAGATATTGGCAAACTTCAAGGGGCTAGCAGCACAGTCGCTGACATCCACAGATCTGTTCCAGTGCAAACAGATGCAGGGAGAGACACTACACGACTACTTTCGAAAATTTGTGCAACTAAAGGCGAAGGCACCAGACGTCCCAGAAGAGATCGTCATTGAAGCGGCGATCAAAGGGCTCCAAATCGGGCCATTCGCAGCACACCTAGCAAGAAAGAAACCAACTTCCATACAGCAGTTGTACGACGAGTTTGAGAAGTACTGCAGATCAGACAATGACCTCCAGAAAAGGCTGGAGGAGCAGGGTCAAAACAGACAGCAAAACAACAGCAAAAACTCACAGAAGAGCTATACAAACTAGAACGCATCAAATCAGAAACCACGACAGGGGCAGGTGCTCAGCATCGAGGGGCAACCTCACCCCGAACAAGGGCAACTGACAGGGCCAACAGGGCCGGAGACCTAGACCAGGAACCAAGGTAGGCAAGGCTACCAAGGCAAAAACTGGAACAAAAACCACAACCAGAAACAGCGCAGGCCATATTGCGTTTTTCACAGCGAAAGCGCAGGGCACAACACCAAAGGTTGTCCAGAGACAAAAGAGACACAGGAAAGAATGAAGAACAAGCAGACCGCCCAACCTTCGGCACAGTAGAATGCAAGAGAGATCAACAACACCTACACAACTGGCCACCAGCAGTACTGCCCGATGTACCCAGCGCTAAACGCAAACCAAATACATCCCTCCACACTGGCCTCCGTCTATTACCCAGAATTCCTACCAGCATGGCGGTCAGCGTCCTCACAGTAGCCTCCGGCGGCCAACTATAGGTCGGAGGCAAGCCTGACCTACATAAACCCAAAAACTCCCCACATAACCTACCTCGAAACAAACCAACCGCCACAAAACCAAAGCAGGTTCAAGTATCCACCGCAACAGCAGCAAATGCAGCAACTGCCTCCGCCACCCCCTCACAACCAACTCCCAACACCAAAAAATGAGCCAAACCCAGAAAACCAAGTCAACCCACATGGAGCACTACCAACAATAGGCATGATACTGCTAATCGCCGGAGGATCATCAATGGATTTTCAAACGAAAAAGCAAAAAAAAGATCACCTCCGCCTGGTAAACACCGTAGCAGTCCAAGGCCCACCAAAATACACAGATTAGTCCAGAGTCCCAATCACCTTCATAGAAGAAGATCTCCAGCTAGAAAGCTACCCTCGCACAGACGCAATGGTAATCAAAACAAACATAGCAGCATGGGAGATAAGCAGAGTGTTGATCGACACGGGCAGCTCAGCAGACATCATCTTTGCAAATACCTTCGACCAAATGAAGCTCAGCAGGAATCAACTACAGCCTTCCGAATCCCCTTCGATAGGATTTGGAGGCAAGCAGATACAAGCACTAGGAAAGATATCACTCCCAGTGTCCTTCGGAACCTAAGCAAATGCCAGAACCGAATACATAACCTTCGACGTCGTTGATCTGTATTACCCATACAATGCCATCTTGGGCAGAGGATTCACAACCAAATTCAACGCAGCCCTGCATATGGCCTACCTGTGCATAAAAATACCAGCACTCCATGGTATCATCATAGCCCGAGGCAGCCAGAAAGAAGCAAGAAACATAGAAAAAGCAATCTACAGAGCCCAAAGAAACATCAATGCAGTCGAGTCGACAGACAAAGAACTAGAGCCTCCGGATATGCCTAGAGAAAAAACAGATATGGCAGATCAAGAAGAGACAAAGCTGACCCCTCTAGAAAAGGAGTTACTAGACAGGAAAGTAACAATCAGCTCAGAACTGAGCAAAGCAGAGGAGCAAGAGCTCATGGAAACTCTAGTAAGAAACAAAGACATCTTCGCCTGGTCAGCCTCTGACCTCTAGGGAGTCAGCAGGGACATCATACAGCATGAACTAGATATAAATGAAAACATGAGGCCAAGAAAGCAGAAACAAAGAAAAATGTTGGAGGATAGAATCCTGGCAGCAAAGGCGGAGGTGCAAAGATTGCTAGATGCAAAAGTCATCAGGGAAGTCAAGTATTCAGAATGGCTCGTAAACATGGTACTGGTACCAAAGAAGAATGGCAAAATGAGAATGTGCATAGACTTCATAGATCTGAACAAAGCCTGCAAAAAAGACCCTTTCCCATTACCAAGAATAGATGCCTCAGTCGATAAGGCAGCCAGATGCCAGAGGTTTTCTCTCCTCGACTGTTTCTCTGGGTATCACCAAATTTGGATGAAAAAAGAAGACGAAGACAAGACAAGTTTCACCACTCCATTCGGGACATACTGCTACACCAGAATGCCGAAGGGACTCAAGAATGCCGGAGCAACCTTTGCCAGAATGACAAAGGAGGTTTTGGGATCACAGCTAGATAGAAACATCATAGCCTACGTCGATGACATAGTGGTCATGAGCAAGAACAAGGATGATTGTATATGCAACGGAGCTGGTTCAATGCTGCTACAAGAGGAAGGCCCCCACACTCGTCATCAAGCTGGACTTTGCAAAAGCGTTTGACTCTGTCAATTGGGAGAGTCTGGACGCAGTCCTCCAGGCCCGTGGCTTCCCCAGGCTATGGCGTAGCTGGATGCAGCAGCTGCTTGCAAGCTCGCGCTCGGCGGTCATGGTCAATGGGATCCCTGGCCCATGGATACGTTGTCGCCGAGGACTTCTCCAGGGAGACGCACTATCTCCTTACTTGTTCCTGCTCGTGGCTGATGTTCTTCAAAGACTGATCAAAGCAGGTGACAATATCTGGCACCCGCTAATGGAAAGCTCCTGTCCAGTATTGCAATATGCAGATGACATGATCATCCTGATACGAGGTGACCCTGGAGATGCAGCCCGGCTGAAGCACACACTGGACCTGTTCTCGGCAGCGACAGGCTTAACCAACAACTTTGGTAAGAGCACTGTCACTCCCATGCACATACAGCGAGAGGCCTTCCTGGATATGATGCAGATCCTACAATGCTGGCAGGGGACTTTTCCTCAAGTCTATCTTGGTCTACCACTGTCCAATGTCAAGCTACGACTCTCTGCCTTTGCTCCTCTGATGGCCAAAGCAGACCGATATCTAGCAGGATGGAAGGCAACCCTGCTAAGCACTGCTGGCCAGGTGGTGCTGATAAACTCAGTGCTTGATGGACTGCCCACGTATGCCATGGGAGCCCTTGTGTTACCACCTGGCATTAGAGAAGCACTGGATGCAAGAAGACGAGCCTTCCTGTGGACAGCAGCAGACAAGGTCAATGGGGCGCAGTGTCTTGTTGCGTGGGAGAAAGTATGTCAACCTAAGGAAGATGGTGGATTGGGGATCAAGAGACTGGATACACAAAACGCGTGCCTGCTTCTCAAACTGATACAGCGGCTTCATCACTCCGAGGGATCAGCTTGGGCGATCTAGGCTAAGTTGCAGACAAGATTGGACAGTCTCCAGGGAAGTTTGGCCGGCACCCACTGGGATGGCCTCCGAGAACTATTGCCAGCCTATCGCAAGATCACCAGGGTTGATGTGGGAGATGGGCGTAATACAGCTTTCTAGGATGATGTCAGGATAGGGGATTACACGCTCGCTAAGCGGTTCCCGGCATTACACAGCCACTGCACAACGCAAGGGCGTCAGTCCAGGAAACTCTTTCAGTTCCAATACCTTCCCACTTTCAGCGACAACTGAGTAGACAAGCAAAAGAGGAACTGCAACAATTGGAGATAGTGATACGAGACATCTCTCTCAGCGACACAAGTGATCAGAGGTCATGTTTCTTCGCTGGAGACAATCATCGCCTATTGTCAGGCATGATCTACAAAGCCACCATGAGAAGCGGCGGCACCTGTCCTGCTTACCAGTTCATCTGGAAGAACATAGCCACCCCTCGGGTGAAATTCTTTGGCTAGCTAGAGACGAAGAACAGGATCAACTGTAAGAGCAACCTGCTGAAGAAGAGGGTGCTTGAGGAGGACATATGTGCTATCTGTGGTCAAGGATCTGAAGCAGCGGACCACCTAATCTCAGGATGCTCCTTTGCCCAGGTCTTCTGGAGACAGATTGGATGGCAAGCAGAGAACATAGCTGAAGTTCGATGCCTATGGGAATCAACTGCACCAGTGGCTGGCTCTTTCATCGCTACTTCTCCTCTTGTGCTGGGAACTTTGGAAGCACAGGCATGATGTGGTATTCAGGGACATGCCCCCAAGCCATTTGCGTCTGATTGCTGCTTGCCGTGAATCAACACGGCAATGGAGATGTCGCCTCCCCAAAAATGATGCTCATCTTTCTTCATTTTGGTGTAATCATTTGCCTATTTAATCCTATCTCCCCTGTTTGTAATTCTGGGAACCCTGTTTGGGCCATGAACCCCGCCACCCACCGGCATTTGCCGCCATCTGTGGCTCAATATATATCAGGTGGGGGTCGTTCAAATAACAGCCACCCCCACCCCCCGTCGTTGACCTCAAAAATAAAGGTAGTAGAGGAGGGATGAGAAAAAGAGAGTCCAGCCTGATTAAACTATCAGATCTTTCATACCTATTATTATTTTGGAAAATTAAACCACATCTTACATGCGAAGTTCATGGTGAGACAGTAACATCATCCACCTTAAATCCTAATAGATCCACCCTTTGGCGGACTGGAGCATGCATGTGCATAGTCATCCAGAGCAGAGCAATTGTCTTCCACAACGTTCAGCGTTATTTCAGCTGGACGCCATTATTAGGAGAGACAAGACATAGCCTAAAAGTAGGTACCTGCTCCAAGATCGCATGGACCTTATATATATACATGAGCTCATGCTCGTTCAGATATAAGAAAAATGAACATTTGGATTTACCAGTGCAGTGACACACGCACAAGCCAGTTGATATAAGGCATTGTGTGTGCAATGTGGAATGGAGCACCCCATTATCAATGGTGATAGGTCCCAGGTGCATTGCATTTGTACATGAGACATTTTTGTAGGACTTGAAGGCATCGGGAGTTAGCCCCACTCATTATAGAAAGCTTCGACAGCAGACTGCCTCCACCTGTCGACCAACTCCTCAACAACGTGCTCAAGATGTGATAGGACATCTATGTATCCCGTTGAATATATACCTGACTTTGCAGCTTGATCCGACGCCGGAGAATTTGGTGGCCTAGAGCGAAACTATAAAGTGGGTCCTTTAAAGATTAAAGTTTGTCAAAAGGCAATATTTGTATTGTTGTAACATGGCTCCGGCGGGTGGCGAAGGCCTCCGACAGCGAGGTGTCGCCAAGGCGTCTTCGACCGTCTTAGGGCGGAGACCCGGCGCTGACTAAAGGAACTTTCCTGGCTATGCTCGAAGGGCGCTAAACGAGGTTCAGCGCCCTCGTCGCGATACTTTCCTGGCTATGCTCGAAGGGCGTTAAATGAGGTTCAGCGCCCTCGTCGCGGATTCCGCCAGGGCCAGGCACATACGTCTCCGACCTCCCAGGCGGACGCCGCCCCGTTCTGACTTACGGGCGTCTCCGGTAACAAGGGCGAAGGCCACCCTACCTCCGAACTAATCAAACAGACAATCTTGCCTAAGTGTATGTAGGTACTAAAGCGCAGGCGCCCGCGGTCCGCGCAAACGCGCCAGCATGGCCCCCGCGCGGCCGGGCGGAGACCTACGGATGATGTCTCCGACCGGACCGGCGGAGACCCGCCAAGGCAACGGCGCGCCCCTGAAGGCGGAGGCCAACGTCGAGAATGATGGCCCCCACGCGGCCGGTCGGAGACATCACCCGCAAGTCTCCGCCCGGCCGGCGGAGACCCGCCGAGGATGCGGCGCGCCCCTGGAGATGGAGGCCAGCGCCGGGGACCTAGGCCTTTGGGCCAAAGGCCAAGGCACGGTGGGCCGGCTGCTCATGGAGGCCCATTACTAGAAGACGGTATGGCAGGATTGCCCCCGCAAACAAGAGGCTAGCGACGGAATATTCTAGGAATGTACTGTAGCAGATGAGGGGCATTGTAATAAATTCTGCCATGAAGTAGTTGAGCCCTATAAATTGGGAGCACTTGTAACCGTGCAGATGGTTGGTGGATGAATCAATGAAACCCTAGCTTTCCGTGCCATCTCACTACACGCCCTCCTGTCGTGCCTATCCTGAGCCTCCGCCGAAGGGCGACGTCCAACGGGCGGAGGCCTCAGTCTCCCCCACGTTATCTGAAACCGCCAGTTTCAACATTGGCGCCCACCGTGGTTTGGCCGAGACAAACCAACGATGGTAGGGAAAAGAAAAACCACCACCAGAGCAGCAACGACCACGGGTCAGAGAGGAAGGCCTAGGCACACCACTCGTAGCACCTACGCAACCTCGCCAGCGGAGGATGGCACCAGAGCAGATGCCCAGGGTCAACAACCGGAACCCCAACATCAAGAGATCCAAGAGCCGGAGGCCCAACCAAACTCAGGTACAACACACGAGCAAGAACTGCAACAGCTGCAAGCACAGTTGCAACGAGCGCAACAAGAAAGGGACAGAATGGCAGCAACATTCGCAGCGAATCAGCAAGCTACTCAAGCGTCAGCACAAGTAGCAGAAATAAGGCAGCAGTTGGCAGTCCTACATGCTGAGATGCTAAGTATGCAGCATGCAGTACCAGCGTCAACCTCCGCGATCCCAGCCTCCGCAGCAACACCAACCGCAAACATGCCTCCGCCAATGATCAGCCCAACCACGATGCAAACTTAGGCGATGCGGAGGCCTATCGACCCCAAGTCCCCACTCTCGGAAGGCATACAACAATCGCCATGGCCAACGGCGTACAAGCCAATCACACTACCAAAGTTCAACGGCAAGACAGATCCCCATCAGTTCATTATGAGTTACGAGGCAGCAGTAGCCTCCGCCGGCGGGGACGACGCCGTCCTGGCAAAGTCATTTGTTATTGCTGCCGAAGGTGATGCATTGGCCTGGTATTCCATGCTTAAACCAAGCACAGTCTATTCCTGGGAAAATCTCTGGGATAAGATATTGGCAAACTTCAAGGGGCTAGCAGCACAGTCGCTGACATCCACAGATCTGTTCCAGTGCAAACAGATGCAGGGAGAGACACTACACGACTACTTTCGAAAATTTGTGCAACTAAAGGCGAAGGCACCAGACGTCCCAGAAGAGATCGTCATTGAAGCGGCGATCAAAGGGCTCCAAATCGGGCCATTCGCAGCACACCTAGCAAGAAAGAAACCAACTTCCATACAGCAGTTGTACGACGAGTTTGAGAAGTACTGCAGATCAGACAATGACCTCCAGAAAAGGCTGGAGGAGCAGGGTCAAAACAGACAGCAAAACAACAGCAAAAACTCACAGAAGAGCTATACAAACTAGAACGCATCAAATCAGAAACCACGACAGGGGCAGGTGCTCAGCATCGAGGGGCAACCTCACCCCGAACAAGGGCAACTGACAGGGCCAACAGGGCCGGAGACCTAGACCAGGAACCAAGGTAGGCAAGGCTACCAAGGCAAAAACTGGAACAAAAACCACAACCAGAAACAGCGCAGGCCATATTGCGTTTTTCACAGCGAAAGCGCAGGGCACAACACCAAAGGTTGTCCAGAGACAAAAGAGACACAGGAAAGAATGAAGAACAAGCAGACCGCCCAACCTTCGGCACAGTAGAATGCAAGAGAGATCAACAACACCTACACAACTGGCCACCAGCAGTACTGCCCGATGTACCCAGCGCTAAACGCAAACCAAATACATCCCTCCACACTGGCCTCCGTCTATTACCCAGAATTCCTACCAGCATGGCGGTCAGCGTCCTCACAGTAGCCTCCGGCGGCCAACTATAGGTCGGAGGCAAGCCTGACCTACATAAACCCAAAAACTCCCCACATAACCTACCTCGAAACAAACCAACCGCCACAAAACCAAAGCAGGTTCAAGTATCCACCGCAACAGCAGCAAATGCAGCAACTGCCTCCGCCACCCCCTCACAACCAACTCCCAACACCAAAAAATGAGCCAAACCCAGAAAACCAAGTCAACCCACATGGAGCACTACCAACAATAGGCATGATACTGCTAATCGCCGGAGGATCATCAATGGATTTTCAAACGAAAAAGCAAAAAAAAGATCACCTCCGCCTGGTAAACACCGTAGCAGTCCAAGGCCCACCAAAATACACAGATTAGTCCAGAGTCCCAATCACCTTCATAGAAGAAGATCTCCAGCTAGAAAGCTACCCTCGCACAGACGCAATGGTAATCAAAACAAACATAGCAGCATGGGAGATAAGCAGAGTGTTGATCGACACGGGCAGCTCAGCAGACATCATCTTTGCAAATACCTTCGACCAAATGAAGCTCAGCAGGAATCAACTACAGCCTTCCGAATCCCCTTCGATAGGATTTGGAGGCAAGCAGATACAAGCACTAGGAAAGATATCACTCCCAGTGTCCTTCGGAACCTAAGCAAATGCCAGAACCGAATACATAACCTTCGACGTCGTTGATCTGTATTACCCATACAATGCCATCTTGGGCAGAGGATTCACAACCAAATTCAACGCAGCCCTGCATATGGCCTACCTGTGCATAAAAATACCAGCACTCCATGGTATCATCATAGCCCGAGGCAGCCAGAAAGAAGCAAGAAACATAGAAAAAGCAATCTACAGAGCCCAAAGAAACATCAATGCAGTCGAGTCGACAGACAAAGAACTAGAGCCTCCGGATATGCCTAGAGAAAAAACAGATATGGCAGATCAAGAAGAGACAAAGCTGACCCCTCTAGAAAAGGAGTTACTAGACAGGAAAGTAACAATCAGCTCAGAACTGAGCAAAGCAGAGGAGCAAGAGCTCATGGAAACTCTAGTAAGAAACAAAGACATCTTCGCCTGGTCAGCCTCTGACCTCTAGGGAGTCAGCAGGGACATCATACAGCATGAACTAGATATAAATGAAAACATGAGGCCAAGAAAGCAGAAACAAAGAAAAATGTTGGAGGATAGAATCCTGGCAGCAAAGGCGGAGGTGCAAAGATTGCTAGATGCAAAAGTCATCAGGGAAGTCAAGTATTCAGAATGGCTCGTAAACATGGTACTGGTACCAAAGAAGAATGGCAAAATGAGAATGTGCATAGACTTCATAGATCTGAACAAAGCCTGCAAAAAAGACCCTTTCCCATTACCAAGAATAGATGCCTCAGTCGATAAGGCAGCCAGATGCCAGAGGTTTTCTCTCCTCGACTGTTTCTCTGGGTATCACCAAATTTGGATGAAAAAAGAAGACGAAGACAAGACAAGTTTCACCACTCCATTCGGGACATACTGCTACACCAGAATGCCGAAGGGACTCAAGAATGCCGGAGCAACCTTTGCCAGAATGACAAAGGAGGTTTTGGGATCACAGCTAGATAGAAACATCATAGCCTACGTCGATGACATAGTGGTCATGAGCAAGAACAAGGATGATCATGTCTCCGACTTACAGGAGACCTTCGCCAACCTAAGGGTAGCTAGCCTCCGCCTCAACCCAGAAAAATGTATATTTGGAGTTACAAAAAGGAAGATGCTCGGATACATCATAAGTAGCGAAGGCAACAAAGCAAACCCAGACAAAACCAGAGCAATAATGACAATGGCAGAACCCAAAAACAAGAAAGAAGTGCAAAAACTGACGGGAAGAATAGCAGCGCTCAACAGATTCATCTCAAAATCAGCAGAACGCAACCTTCCTTTCTTCCAAGCCCTGAGAGGTAGAGACAACTTCGAATGGGGACCCAAGCAGTCGGAAGCATTTCATAACCTGAAAGAGTATCTGGCAAGCTCACTAGTGGTCTCCATCCCAGAATCAGAAAGACACCTACTGTTGTACGTGGCGGCCTCCGACCATGCAGTCAGCGCAGTCCTAGTTCACGAGCTTGAAAAAGAATCAGGCAAAACTCAAAGGCCAGTTTATTTTATCTCAGAAGCACTGTCTGGAGCCAAGCTAAACTACACAGAGGTGGAAAAAGTCGCCTACGCAGTACTGGTGCCATCAAGAAAACTAAAGCACTATTTCCAAGCACACGAAATCTCAGTTCCAACATCACTGCCATTGCAAGACCTGCTCAGAAATAAAGAAGCCTCCGGCAGAATAGGCAAATGGGCTACTGAGCTATCACAATTTGGTATCTCATATGTCCCCAGAACAGTAATCAAATCACAAGCACTAGTCGATTTTGTAGCAGATTGGACACCTCCGACAGAGCCCAAGGTACAACCAATCAGCCAAGGCTGGACAACATTCACGGATGGAGCCTAGGGCCAAGCCAGAGCATCCGCCATCTTAACGGCACCCTCCGACGTCAGAATGAAATACGCAGCTAGGCTAGAGTTCAAATCAACAAACAACATTGCAGAATACGAAGGCCTGATCCTAGCGCTAAGCAAAGCAAAGGCCCTAGGGGCAAAAACAATGATAGTCAAAACAGATTCTCAAGTGGTCACTGGCCAAGTAGAGAAAGAATACACAGCAAGAGAGCCGGAACTCATCAGATACCTATCCGTAGTCAGAAATTTGGAGTGGAGATTCGAGGGCTTCACCCTGAAGCACATACCAAGAGCAGAAAATGCAGAGGCAGATGAATTGGCAAAGGCTGCAGCAAACAACCTGCCACTGCCACCAAACACTTTTTACCAGATCTTGAAGTCTCCGACAACTGCAGAGATACCTAAGGCACCAAAGGCAATACTACACCTACAAAATGAAGATTGGAGAAAGGCGATAACATAATTCCTAGAAGGCAAAGCCAGCGAAGAAGATGAAGCGAAAGTAGCAAGAATATAGGCCAGAGCAAGGAATTACATAATCTTAGATGGTGTACTGTACAAGAAAGGAGTAGTCCAGCCTCTCCTCAAGTGCATATCGCAGACTGAAGGCATAGAGTTGCTTCAAGAAATACACTCAGGAATTTGCGGGTCACACATTGGCTCAAGAGCATTATCAGCAAAGGCAATAAGACAAGGCTTTTATTGGCCAACACACATACAAGACGCAGAGCAGATAGTCAGAACATGCAAAGCATGCCAAACATTCTCTCCAGGGCAGTCAAAACCATCGTCGGAGACCCAGCTTATACCTCCGACATGGCCGCTGCAAAGATGAGGTATGGACCTGGTCGGCCCATTACCGCCATCCCAAGGAGGAAACAGATTCGCAGTAGTAGTAGTGGAATATTTCACAAGATGGATAGAGGCAAAGCCTCTAGCGAAGATAACCTCAGAAACTATCAAAAAATTCTTCTGGCAAAACATCATTTGCAGATTCGGTGTACCAAGGATTTTGATAGTAGACAATGGAAAACAATTCTATTCAGAAAACTTTAAAGAATTTTGCAAAAGCATAGGGACAAAACTAGCCTTCGCCTCAGTATACCACCCAGAGTCCAATGGTGCTGTGGAAAGAGCAAACAGAATAGTGTTCTCAGCAATATCAAAAACATTGCTGGGCCTACGCAAAGGAAAATGGGTAGATGAATTACCCAGAGTCATTTGGTCACACAACACATCCGTCTCAAGAACAACAGGATTCACACCATTCAAACTGCTTTACGGAGAAGATGCCATGATGCTAGAAGAAATAAAGCATGAAAGCCTCCGCACAACGAGTCAGCTGATGTTGCAAGATGAAGAATATGTAAAAGAAACAATAGAAGCAATAAGACTGCAAGCAGTCAAAAACATCGCAAAATATCAGTCCCAAACCAAAAAGTGGAGAGACTCCCAGGTGGTAAGGAAAGACATAAAACACGAAGACCTCGTACTCAGAAGAAAACCCAACACACAACTCGTCGGCAAGTTGCAACCGAAATGGGAAGGCCCATACACAGCAACGGCAGCAGGCCGACCTAGATCTTTCCACTTGACCGACAGCGAAGGTGTCACGACAACACACACATGGAATATCGACAGCCTTCACAGATACTACATCTAGGCAATGTACCAAAGGGCAACCTCCGCAAAATATAAGCGGAGGCCCCTCAATCTATTTACCTTTAAGTTTTTTTTAATTCAATCAAAACAAAATGTAAAAGAGCCTGCACTCTTTTCCTCACATGGGAACTCCAAGCGGAGGTGAGGTTTTTAACGAGGCAGGCTTAATGTAAAAATCCTCTACAAGTATAAAGAGGTAATTCCCCAAAAGAACGCCCCAAAAACCCAAAACCAAAAGCGGCCAGCTCTGGCGCCGCAATATTCGGTAAACAAAAAGTACATGTCCTTTCAAAGCGCCAGCCGTAGGCACGGGCAATTTGAAACGACCTCTATGGCCGAATAGGCCTTCGACCTTGACAAAGACCTATCCAAATTCAGGCATCAAGGTAGCAAAAAATAGCCAAAATAGGCCTTCGACCTTGACAAAGACCTGTCCAAAGTCAGGCATCAAGACAGCAAAAAACAGCCAAAATAGGCCTTCGACCTTAACAAAGACCTGTCCAAAGTCAGGCATTAAGGAAGCAAAAAACAGCCAAAACAGGCCTTCGACCTTGACAAAGACCTGTCCAAAGTTAGGCATCAAGGCAAAAAAAATTTTGGCCAAACAGGCCTCCGACCCTTGACGAAGACCTAAACAAAGCCAGGCAGCAAGGTCAAAAAAAAAGGAGAGCCAAAAAGGCCTTCGACCCTCGAAGAACAAATTCAGGCGCCAAGGAAAAACAACCTCGGCAAAACAGGCCTCCGACCTTAACGAAAAACACCCCTAGCATCGGGGGCAACAAATTTGTGGCGCTAGACCAGGAAGAAGGCCTCCAACTAGAAAGCTACCCAAGGTCTCCGCCATCGAAAATAGGAAAAAACAGAAAGTGCCTGACAAAACACTGCCACCAATGCGGCGCCAGGCTTCTTTACTTCAAAAGATCTCAAGGGGAACGAATGATTCAAGCAAGATACAGGCTATTAAAGCCAAGATACGATCCAACCAACAACGTATAAAAATGTTAACACCCGAAAGCCGCCACCCCGCTATAAAAATGGATTCCCCCATGCCCTTAAAAACTCAGTCAGCATAGGGCGCAAGAGCGCAAGGGGGGAGCAAGGCATAGCACGGGCAAGGGCCATAGCGATAGCCATGGAGGTAGGGGTCTCCTTAGATATCCAACTCGGCCGTAGATATTGTACGAAAACTCATAAAATCGGAGACAACAGTAGACAATCGGAGGCAGTGGGAAAAGAGATCGGACCTACGACACAGTGATGAACAGTAGATGCCTACGGAAGCAGGGGGATATCGCACGAAATCTCGTAACATCCCCCTAGTGCCGGAGACCTAACCTGTCATCTCCAAAGATCAACCATGTCCCACGGGTGTGCAGCATCGGAGACCCATACCTCCAGACAGCTAAAACACCCAGCTAAAGAAATATCTAAAGTCTCCGCCGTCTGCACAAGCTGCGCCAAACCTCCAGTCGGATCAAACAACGATTCGGCAAGCCTTGCCAGGCGGACTTCATGTATGCCTCCGCCGGTCAAAAAACTGCGGAGACTTCTGCCCCGGCCATCAAGCGAGCACAAAGAATGAGAAAAAATGGGGCGAAGGTCATGGCCACCACCTCTGTATCGTGCGCATTCGCCCAAGCAAAGGACAACGGTGTGCGAGCTCGAGACTAGACGAGATATGTAAACTAGCACGATGGGCTCAAGCCACCACACAAACAATCAAGAAAGTGAACCTGTCTTGTATTCCATAAAGCGTCGAGAAACATTCTTCCAGGACACCAACTTGAAATAAAATCCTAACTATTGTGGCGGAGGCCCGCGCCAAGCGAGCGCGCGAGTAAACTTAGCGCGCTCGTCATCTATGTCAAACCTAACTGACTCAAACATGTCGCGCGCAACGCTGCGGGGAAAGGCCAAACGCCAATACTCCCAAAGCTCTCCGCTCACGTAAATACCGTCGTTGTAGAGAGTCAAAGGCGCAACATCTTGCGCAGGCTCCCGATTTGGAACCTGCGCGAGGTCAAAATTTTCCACAAAACCATTCAGAACAAAATAAACTTTATTCACAAAAGTCTAGCTGGATTGCAAAATACATGCTAAAACAACTAAGTGCTACAAAGAGCCTAGACCTCCGGCGCATCGGCCGTAGCGGAAGTCCCTAGAACGGAGCCCGCATCAACTGTGGGCGGGCACGGCGCCTATGGCCTCCAACCACCACCACCACCGATCGTAGACCCCCCGGAGCACCACCGGCAGCGGAGGCACCGACCATAGTCGCCGAGCATGGAACTGACGGAGGCCTGCCCGCAAGACTCTTCTGCGCATCCTATAGCATAGGCTAGAGTGTCAGGGGCAAAAGCAACGAAAGCCTTCGCAGCATCGCCAAAAACAAAAAAAAGAAGGGGCGGCTACAAAGACTACAAATACCTTCGCCCTCTTGTCCTCCGCCAGTTTCCGGGCAGCAGATCTCCCAAATGGAGCCCAAAAGTGCCCAATGAAATTTCTCAAGGTTTTTCGCAAACCAAGAGAGGTCTCACCGAGCTCCTCCGGACCAGGCAGCGCCCCCTCCGGAATACTTTCGGTATGCGTACACCCGCCGCGTGCCAAAAGTTTGGCATAGTTCGCCACTCCCGCTTGTGCCCCATAGTCATTGCAACCGTTGATCAGACCAGGGAGCTTCGCAAGGTGACGCTTTAGCCAGGAGGCGAGGGCGTACACGCTGTCTTCCTCCGGAGGAGCGGAGGTTTCACCTCCGAGCTCGGCGATGGTGGCCCGATAGTGGCCAACGGTTGCAGCAAGGACCCCTTTGACCGAGTCCAAGCACCTCGTCGTCAAAGACAGCTGCTCCCTCACCGCCGCTATGGATTCCTTCTCGGAGGCAAGCTCTCACCGGAGACCCTCGGTCAGCTCATTCGCCCTACGGGCCTGCTCGACAGACAAAACCTTCGCTTCCTGGGCCTTGGTGAGATTAGCCCTCAAGCCATCCTTTTCTCGCTCCTTCTCCGTCAGAGACAGGCGGAGAGCTGCAAGAGAGTCCAACAGACCCCCTTTTTCACCTTCCAGGCGCTCGATTTCCGCCTTCAGCGCTTCGATCGCGGCGTCTCGATTGGAGACCTCGCGGGTACAGCGCTCTTCCATAACAACACCCATGTGATACCCCTGCGACTAGAGAAAAAAAAACAAACGGAATCAAGAACAAGTCTAGAAGCGAGCATACACAAAAAAATAATAAAAGAAGGAAAGGGGCAAAACCACCGGAGACGCACCAGGCTCTGGTGTTCCAGGTGAACGCGGAGAAGCTGGAAGAAATCCATGTCCCTCAGACGCTGTTTGAAGTGATCTGTTCAAAGAAGAACAAACAAACACGAAACGATAAGGTGAGAAAAGCAAATCTCACGTTAAACGCACCAACAGCCAAAGACCACCTCCGACGTCTCCAAGAACGGCAAGATAACACTCCTCCCAACCTGAGATAGAAGTGTCGGAGGAGCCTACGTAAAAAAACAAACAAACAAATAGCTCAGGTAAGAGGGCAGATCAGAAACAGGCCAAATAATGATCAAAATAAAAACATTTTATACTCACTCGGACCCGGCGCCGTCAGCTCCGGCTACCCCGGACCGAACCTAGCGCCCGCAGCGGCTGCTCGCTCCTCCGGGGTGAGGAGTCTAGCCATGACATCACCTGCAAAGCAACAGATACACAATATTAGCACTTAGCGCAAGACACAAAGGAATGAACCGGGCGAAGACAATAAACACAAAGATGTGCACCAAACAGACTTACTCATAAAAAGCCCAGGCTGGGCAGCTTGCCGCGCCCTCTGAGTAGAAGTCTTCGCCATATCGTGTGGCGGAGACCCAAAGGGCTGACCTTCCACAGCCAGTGGCCCAACGGGCGGAGGACTCAAAGAAGGCCGAACCACCGGGGCCTCCTCAGCAAGCGCGGCCTCCAGCCGCCCGACATTGGCCGCAGGCATGGGTGAAGGTGCGACAATGGCAGGGGACAGAGGATGCCGCGGAACGACCTCTGTGTCCTCTTCAGAGCTTGAGCATAGCCCGCCAAGAACGTCGGGCAGAGGCTCGACGGTGCTATCTTCCGGCTGTTCGCCGACGCTCATAGCACCATGCGAGGAGCGCGCCGGGGCAGCGCTGGTTTCTGGACACCCGGCACCACTCACAGCTCTGCTCGTTGGGCACACCAGAGCTATGGGAGAGCCACGATCCCCTCTGCTCGCAACTCGCGCGTCCACTAACGGGACGAACGAGCTCTCAATGTCTTCACTGCTGGCGGAGGCCACGCCCGCACTACCGGCAGAAGACATGGCCGGCGCAATCAATGGAGCACTGCTCTTCTTCTTTTTCACGGGAGCCCGAGCAACAACGGCGCCCTTCCTCTTCTTAGACTTGGCCTCCGCCATAACGTTCTTCGTGAAGGCCATTTTCTTCTTTTTCTCAATCGAGGCCAGAACCTCGGCGGGAACCTCGCGCTCCCGGTAGATGATCCTGACCTCCTTGAAAACTCGATTGAGCCATGGCATGGTGCCCACCACGGCCATCCAAGACGTGTACTCACACTCGGAAATCTTGCCAACCAACTCTATGGCGGCTTCCTCAACCTCGGAGACAAAACTGTCCTCCGTCACCCCCTCCCCCAAAGACTGACCAAAACGGGGAAATGGAATCCTAGCCTCTGGCCCAAAGACGGGGACCTTCACCTGTTCCAGCTGAAAGGCTGGGTTGTTTTTGCCCAAGGGCCAGTAGTTGGAGGCCATAATCTCCTCCACCAGGTCGCGGCCACCGGAGTAGCGGCATGCTGCCACAAAAGCCTGATCACAAGACTCCCGCATCGGAGACACCTCCTCCGCGGATCCACACACGTGAGTAGTGCCATCTCCTCCATCCTAGAAGTCAATGGATACTCCAAGAACTCCACGCCATCCTCGGCGGTGCTACAGACCCTGTAGGTCTTCACGTAGAACCATTGCTCAAGCCAGCCGCGATCCCACTTGCCCTTCTGGCAGAAAGAGATCTCTAGGCGGTCCGTGCCCTGGTTCCTCTTAGACATAAAGGTGCAACTACCGTACTGGTAGATCACCTCCACCTCCTTGCCCTCTCGCACCTCCTTTTTCTTCTTTGGCTGCTTCTGCAGCTTGTAGTATGCGCAAAAGGTATCCACATCTGGCTCGGCACCGTAAGAAATGCACGCCCAGAAAATTTGCTAAGCGTGAGGAAGGCAGTAGGGGTCAGATGATGGAGCTGAACATTGAAGGTCTCCAACACCCAACAAAGGAAGGGGATGTAAGGAAGGTGGAGGCTGCAGGTGAAGAAGTCTCGAAAGACCACCGCGTATCCCTCCTCCGGCTCCGGAACAGTTTGACCCGGCGGAGGGATTTTTACCCTGGTAGAAGGAAAACATGACTCCTTCAACATCTCCATGATTGCCTCCTCAGTAATAGAGGAGGGGCCGAAGTCCCAAGACTTTATCGCCATATCTCTGGAGTCCGTGGCGATCAGGTCTCCGATAGACGCAGAGACACTCCCCAAATCCTCCTCCGCTAGTTTTTCAAACTCCAACGCGGAGGCAGAGGCAAGCATGCAGTCCTCAAAGCGCGCACCCCAGCCGATGGCCCTAACGCCGAGAAGGTGGTGGTAAGGTCTAGAAAAGGTGGGCCGGCGAGTTTGGGTGAAGACGGGAAGGAAAGCCACCACGATAGCAACCTAAGCGTGAGACGCAAGCAGAAAGACGGAACGCGCGAGGGCAGCGAAAGGCAAAAGCGAAGAGAGCAGAGAGCGATTTCTCGAATGCAATGAAAGCGAATGAGCGATGAGGGGGGGACCCCGCCACCAACAGCACCCATATATAGGCAGCGGGCAGGCGGTCCGGCTCCCGCCACACAACGGTCACCTCTGGAAAATTCACCCGCCGCACAACAGTCACCTCCGACAAAATCACAGGGTATGCAACGGAAACTGACACGGCAGAAACGGCCGCGCCGTAGGGCAACGGCTAGATTTGCTGCCCAACGGCTACTCTCAACGAGACCAATGGCCACGCCAGAGCGGGCTAGGGGGAAGTTGCGGGGCCTCGCTCGAAGACACCGATGAATATGGCCTCCGCCCCCGCGGACGCCTTTGGCCAAGGCGTTTTGAGCTCACGGCATGCTCCGGCGAACCATGGTCTCAAAAGGGGGGAACTGTTGTAACATGGCTCCGGCGGGTGGCGAAGGCCTCCGACAGAGAGGTGTCGCCAAGGTGTCTTCGACCGTCTTAGGGCGGAGACCTGGCGCTAACTAAAGGAACTTTCCTGGCTATGCTCGAAGGGCGCTAAACGAGGTTCAGCGCCCTCATCGCGATACTTTCCTGGCTATGCTTGAAGGGCGCTAAACGAGGTTCAGCGCCCTCATCGCGGATTCCACCAGGGCCAGGCACATACGTCTCCGACCTCCCAGGCGAACGCCGCCCCGTTCCGACTTACGGGCGTCTCCGGTAACAAGGGCGGAGGCTGCCCTACCTCTGAACTAATCAAACAGACAATCTTGCCTAAGTGTGTGCAGGTACTAAAGTGCAGGCGCCCGTGGTCTGCGCAAACGCACCAGCATGGCCCCCGCACGGCCGGGCGGAGACCTACGGATGATGTCTCCGACCGGACCGGCAGAGACCCGCCAAGGCGACGGCGCACCCCTAAAGGCGGAGGCCAGCATCGAGAATGATGGCCCCCGCGTGGCCGGTCGAAGACATCACCTGCAAGTCTCCGCCCGGCCGGTGGAGACCCGCCGAGGATGCGGCGCACCCCTGGAGATGGAGGCCAGCGCCGGGGACCTAGGCCTTTGGGCCGAAGGCCGAGGCACAGTGGGCCGACTGCTCATGGAGGCCCATTACTAGAAGACGGTATGGCAGGATTGCCCCCGCAAACAAGAGGCTAGCGACGGAATATTCTAGGAACATACTGTAGCAATTGAGGGGCATTGTAATAAATTCTATCATGAAGTAGTTAAGCCCTATAAATAGGGAGCACTTGTAACCGTGCAGATGGTTGGTGGATGAATCAATGAAACCCTAGCTTTCCGTGCCATCTCACTACACGCCCTCCTGTCGTGCCTATCCTGAGCCTCCACCGACGGGCGGAGGCCTCAGTCTCCCCCACGTTGTCTAAAACCACCAGTTTCAACATGTATCAAACAAAATATAAATATTACCATAAATTTTTCTTCCAATATTTCTCACTAGTATGATGGTGATTTCTTTTGGCGCCACCCTTTTTTTCACTGGCGGTTGGGAAAGAGGTGGCGCCAGTAGAGAGAAATGTCTGGGCCAGCCTCAAGGACTACCTGTGTAAAAGCCTTTACACTGGCGATTCATGTAAGAAAACTACCAGTGTTAACGGCCTATTTACACTAGCGGTTTGCATTAGGCAACCGACAGTGTAAAAGCCATTTACACTGATGGCTTGCTTACATAAACGACCAGTGTAAATAGACATTTATATTGGTGGTTGAACTATGTGAACTCCCTGTGATACTCATTTTCATGTGAACCGGCACTAATACATTTGCTATAAATACTCCTTCTTCCTCCCCCGACCAGCACTGTTCAGCCGAGCCACCTTCCATTGGTGGCGAACTTGGAGGTCCAAAAATTGTAAAATACAAGGGGGAGGTTTTCCTCTTCATTTCTTCGGAGGAGACAACTTAAGAAGGTTAGTTAATGCCTCTCATAGCTCTTTTGCATTAGTGCTTCTCACTTTGAGCTTAAAATAGATCTAGCTAGAGAGAGAGTTTCATGCTTGTGTTTAGAGAGAGAGGTGTTTTGCTCTTCATTTCTTTGGAGGACGTGGCTTAAGAAGGTTAATTAATGCCTCTCATAGCTTGCATTAGTGCTTCTCACTTTGAGCTAAAACTAGATCTAGCTAGAGAGAGTGTGTGTTTCATGCTTGCGTTTTGAGAGAGAGATAGAGAGAGTGGTAGTAGATTTTTGTTTAGGATTTCAATACATGATATTTTAGAAGGTTTGGATTATAGTGGTGCACCTCTCATAGTTGATTCTCCATTATAAATTTGATTCAAAACTAGACCTAGGGTTTCATGGGGGGAGAGAGAAAAATGGTAGTATTATAGAGAGAGAATTGGTATTATCACTTGATTTAAAGATTGTTATAAATAATGTGAGAGTTAAAATATGTTATGAAAAAATAGAGAGAGAGAGTGTGTTTCATGCTTGTGTTTTGAGAGAAATATTGTTTAAAAAGATTTTAAACAATCTAGTGTATTCACCAAACTAGATGTTTTGAAATTATAATAATTTTTAGTTTATTCAAATAACTACAATAATTTTAATTTTCATCAAATAATTTTAAATCTACCCAATTAATTAGACATTACCATTGTAATTTTTGTACAGCTAAAGATGGAAAGATCGTTATGGATGTACAACTTATCAAGATTACACCCGTCATACCATTTAGAGGTTCGTAGATTTATTGATGCCGCTAGGAGGCATGCATGCAGACAGAAGACGAAGTACATATGTTGTCCTTGTATCGAATGCAAAAATGTTGCTGTATTTGAGGATGCAGGAGAAATCAGTTCTTTTTGGTTTGCCACGGTTTTATGAAGGATTGCTTGATTTGGGTGAAACATGGAGAGGGTAGTTCCGCGCCTTCTGCAAAAGCCAACCCAGTTCTCACATATTTTATGAAACTATGTGAGAGATCTTTGGATTTGTGAATAATATTTAGTAAAAGTTTGTCGGATGAAGAAATGATAAAAATAAAAGTTATAGAGCTCGATGAGTACTACAACTTTTATGTTCATGACTTTTTGAGTTCAAATCATTTGGTGTGTCAAATTCTTGTTTGAAGTTGTCATTTGTTGAAATTCAAAATTTGAATGCTTCTGAAAAGATGACCAAAATAAAAGTTGTAGATCTTGATGAGTTCTACAACTTTTATGTTCATGACTTTTTGAGTTCAAATCATTTGGTGTGTCAAATTCTTGTTTGAAGCTGTCATTTGTTGAAATTCAAAATTTGAATGGTTCAAATTTAGTGATATGAAAAGATAACCATAACAAAAGTTGTTGATGAGTTCTACAACTTTTATTTTCATGACTTTTTCAATAGAAATCATTTGGTGTCTCAAAATCAAGCTTACAGCTGTCAATTCTTGAAATAATTTTATGGTTAAAACAATTCCGAAACCAACAATGTCGAACTCATAAGCATAGCGTAGTGGTCATGCCCGGGCCTTGTAATCCTCAGGTCACGGTTTTGATACCCGGTTGGGACACCCTTTTATTTTGTTTTTATTTCTACTGACGGTGGATGAAACAAACCGCCAGTGGAAATCATAAAAATCCGCCTGTGAAAATCATTTCTACAGGTGGTATACCCGCGCGCCAAGAGCCTCTGAAAATTTGAAGTATGGTGGTGCATTTTCTTCCCCGAGACACCGTCAGGCTGCTCAAATTTTGCATCGCCGCCGCGCCATTCCCTCCTACGCCGCACGCCGTCCTGCCCCACACCTCGCCGTCCCCACCTACGCCGTCGGATCCCGCCTCGGAGGCCTGTCGTCTCAGCCATAGCCCCGCCTGCCTTGGAGCCACGCCGTCTTAGCCGCACCGGAGCCCCACCTCAGAGCTTTGCCATCTCGTCACGCCAAAGCCCCATCTTGGAGCCCCGCCTCGGAGCCACGCGGGAGCCCCACCTCAGAGTCCCACGCCGAAGCCCCGCCTAGCTCGGAGCTACGCCGAAACCCAGCCTCGGAGACTCGCCGTCTCTGCCTGCACCAGAGCCCCACCCGCATCAGACCCCCGGCCGTCTCGGAGCGCTGCTCGCCTCGGAGCCCTATCGCCTCAGAGCCCCGCCCATGCCAAAGCCCGGCCCGCCTCTACCGCGCGCGTGCCACCGAGGTCTGCATCTCGCTTGCTCATCCCATGCTCCACCTGTGTCGCCGAACCCCGTGCCGTCGCGCGCTGCCTGCCCTGGAGCACCGCCGGGCAGGCTGCTTGCCTACCTTGGCTAGCCCATCTAGCACATTTTCGTAGGCCAAAACCCTAACTGGCCCATTAAGGGCTTGTTTCAACATCTTTTTTTGAAACTTTGTTTCAACATCTTTACTTGTATGATTATATGTTTCAACATCTTTACTTGTATATTATGTGTTATAATCATAAAATTAATTCTAGGGTACCTTTTTTGCTGAAAAAATAAATTAGTTCTAGGGTCAAATATTATATTATGCTGGTTATTATTTGTACATTGTTCGATATATATATAAATAAATTAAATTTAGGGTAGCATATTTTATAATGCTTAATTTGTAGCCATAGTTTTTGTTATCCGATTGGTGTGGAATATTTATGGTAGCTTATTCAATTAATGCTATGTGTCAAAATTTTATGTCCATTCGATGCTAGATGCACATATATTTTCATGCTATGTATTTATTGTACGTGTTGTTAAATGATGCTTACATAAAAATAAATATTTAATAAATCAGAATTAGCTTGATGAGTTCTCCAAACAATGGTGACGAGGCGGGTGCCCAACCAAACAATGGTGATGAGGCGGGTGCCCAAGGATCAGACTCGCAGCACAACAACACCAGTGGATCATGGAGTTCACCATCCGATCCGTGCCCTAGCATAGATAGGGTAGCTCGTCGTGCCGAAACCCAAGACCCTACTTACAATCCAATAGATGAGGAGGTACAATTTAATAATTTCAATGAAGGGCTATGAGGGGTTGTTATTCATATCCATACCTACGTACCGAATATATATATGACTGGTTGTTCTTTGTAGATAACTTCTCAATTGCTGAACCAAACGGAGGAAGAAGCATCGGATTCCGCACCAGAGGCAACTGAGACAACCATCGAAGATAGGAAGCGGAAACATGGGGAACGGGGCGTAAACAAGTGGCCGGATCGTACACATTCTGTTACAGAAGTAAGCCCGAAAGGAGAGCCCGTACAACCTATACAGGTGGCAGCTAAGTATCGAAATGCCATCGGTTTCCTTGTTAGGAACAATCTTGACATCACAATCTCTAATTGGAAACTAGTGCCGAAAAAAACAAAAAGAACTTGTGGAAAAAGTTGAGAACAAGGTTTATTTTTGCAACCGAGTCATGAGCTGTCACGAAGGAGTATGCAATGAGGTAGTGTGCAATCAACTTTCGTAACTGGAGGTCTGAATTGAATACCAAGTTCGTGAAGAAAGGGTTGGATGCAACGAAGAAGTACCCGAGAATTACAGCAGCTAAGTGGAAGACCTTTGTTGAGCAGAAGACATAAGAAGAGTTCTTATCTATGAGTCAATCCAGTGCTGAACTTGCAAAGAAGAACATATACCACCACCGCCTTGGAACTGGTGGTTACCAGCATGCGATTCCCAAATGGAGGGTAGAAGAAGCTACAAGGAAGGCGGCAGGGTTACCGGTGTTGTTGGAGGATGTACCTGAAAGGGCTGGAGACTAGCTTCGTTTGCGGAAACTAGAAGAAAGTGAGGCTAGTTTGTCGTGGCCAGATCCAATGACCGATGAAGCAGCCAAGAACATTTTGGCCGTGGTAGCTAAGCAGAAGAGGGACACCCTTAGTGTGGGTCTGGGTAACCTAAAGCACCCCGGTCATGTGCGAGGCATCTCATCCCATTTGGGCTGGAAGGAAGGATTTCCTGAGCATGCCGAGATGTATAGAAAACACGACCGCTACAAGGAAGCTATGAGATATTATTTTAAGGAGGAGGCTAAGCAAGAAATGAAACAAATGTTGGTTGAAATCATGGCCAATCCTGATTCTAAGATAAGCCAACAATTGGCTAGTGTAATGTCAAGTCAACAAGTGCCGACAATATAACCGCCACAAATGATCACACAAACACCACAGATGCAGATGGTCATCACGCAACCGTCGGATTCTCCAATAGTTCCAAGCAGTATCGAACCTACGACAAATAGGGAGCACTATGCAGTTGATGACATTGTCGCACCGACAGCTTGCTCCCTAGTTATATCATATGGTATCACCAATATCCGTATCATAGAAGTTGCCACTAGTATGGTGATCCCAGGCCGCGACTATCACATCAAGAAAATGCCAGAGGAGTACTACAGGGTAGAAGTGTTGACAGTCGTCGAAGGGCATAGGGATGACTTCCTAGACATCCCCACTCCTGATGGTGCCGAGAAACTCGTTCAAGCTATCAACGAGTTCATCTTATGGCCTCGACAGGACATTAGGTTGAATGATCCTATTCTATCGATGCCATTTTTTGGAGTGGACAATGAAGGATGGTTCTCCCATGCAGCCTCACCATCTCGTCATACCCCACCATCTCATGATGCACCACCATCACCAGAACCTAACCCACCACCATCATTTAGCCTCCACACCAACTCAGAGCCTCTACCTAACCCACTAGTATCGACATCCATGAACCCACCATCATCCCCGAGCAAGAAGGATGCCTCGTTGGAACCTAAAGGCCATGTAGCTAAAAGAAACCTTCAGTCTGTGCCAAAAATGGTTACGCCCTTAGGTAAGGACGAGACATCACTGGGGGCCATGAAGAAGTGGATGGCCGGATTGGCAAGGAAACTAGACACACGTTCCAGTCATCAAAAAGCTGCCAAATCTGCCTCCAACAAGATCGCCATACGGAAGCCTATGAGAGAGGATTACAATAATGTCCCCACCGATAAATATGTTCCAGGCAGGCCTCTACTCTGGTGGTGCAAACTTCGTGGTGTTTCACATGCGATGAAGAGGTTGCATGACTGGTATAGGAGAGCATCTTTGGTTGAGATCAATGCCTTCTCCGCAGCTGTACCACCACTAGCTTTTATGGGTGGTAATAGCAAGATTATTGTTGACTTCGGGGACATTTGGTTGATGTTTTGCCTCGGAAAACTCGACATCCATCTCATGGGCGTGTGGTGCCTATAAGTGTCGCTCATACATAACTATGTTTTATTACTAATTAATATAATGTTAGGGCATGAAGTATCTGACAATGTCATGCGCTCTATAGAATGCAACAATGAGACCAGGAGATGCGGTATACTGAGAACCTGTTTCTTCGTGAGGAGAAAAGGTTGGGTATCTCGACCCAGCTAGAATAAGCCAGAATGAACACACGGTGGTTATGGGTCCTGACCACGACTTATTTGTGGGCAAGACCGATGATGAAATAGCCACAATTAGAGTGGAGGAGCAACAAAAGCAGGAAACAGCAGTGGCCACCTACATAGGAAACGTGTTCCATCAATTCTGAAATCGGAGTCTTGTATGTGCACCATACATGTTCAAGTATATTGGTCCTAAACCCCCTTAATAATTTTTATTTATAAACTTACTACTGTTTTAAAACATGACTTCATTAAATTTGTGCAATGATCATTGGATTTGTATATTCATTTATCTCCATGAAGGACGACTTTTGGTCCTTGACTCCGCATATTTCTC
The DNA here is from genome assembly GCF_019320115.1 of Miscanthus floridulus. Taxonomy (NCBI): domain Eukaryota; kingdom Viridiplantae; phylum Streptophyta; class Magnoliopsida; order Poales; family Poaceae; genus Miscanthus; species Miscanthus floridulus. The sequence continues at coordinate 93,126,712 of NC_089593.1, forward strand.
ATAGAGCAGTTATCAAAAGTTCATCGATATTTTAGATCAGTAAGTCAAGATTTGCATGCATGCTTTTCAACATTTCTATATCATATACGAGCGTTTGAATCGATATGACTTGTTGAAATCATTCAAGCACTGCAAGTCATACAGGTTCTACAAGTTCAAGGGTGAACGCTACGATTTAAAAAAAAAGCCAGAAAACCGCTACATGTGCGGATTAACTTTAAGGTAAATTTTAAATAAACATACATATTTGTCTTGTATATATATTAAATAAACATACATATTTGTCTTGTATATATATGTATACATAGCAACTATGTAACCACTTGCCAATTCTTATATAGTGCCACAAGCAACCACCAGGATCGGTGCTTTGTGGGTACTATGTGTGCGAGTTTCTCAGAGAAAATGAGAGATACACCAACAACCCTAGCAAAGTAAGTAATAGTCATAAGTGAACTTTTGTCACTACTGATGCCATCTCCGTGTTGGTTAGTTGTAAATGTATGATGACTTATTATTTTTTTGCAGGTATACAAGTGTAATCCCACGAGTGTAGGCCTCCAGAATGGTGACCTCATGGCCATTTGCGAGGACTTCTGCCAGTTCATCATGAAAGAAATAATTCACTTCAATGGGAAGTATTTTGATCCGGACTCGGAATTAGCTCAACCACAGTACCGAGAACTCGTAGATATTGCTAGGCTAGAGCTAAACCACGAAGATTATTAGAGGAGTACGTCATGGGACGACCGAGCTAGCTATGAGTGGAAAAAACTTTGTTTTATGTATACATTATTAGCGTGTGATAACTATGGTAAACTACAACAAATATTACTTTTTTCATGCATGCAAAAATAATTTTCTATGATATCTATTTGAATTTGTTTCAATTTTTATACAATATTCATTGGCGGGAAATATATGGTGGGAAATAAAAATAATTCACTGGGTGGGAAACATATGGCGCAAAATTTTGAATTTTTAAAAACAATTGATTGGCGGTTTTGCTAATAAACCACCTCTGGAAAAATTATTCCAGAGGCGGCAAATTTAGGTGAACAACCTGTGCTAAAAAAGCTACACTGGCGGCTGACTTAAACCAACCGCCAGTGAAAATGCTTTAACACTGGTGGATTGTTTACTTAAACTGCCAGTGTAAACACCATTATCACTTGCGGTTGTTTAGAGAAACCGCCGGCACAAAGTTATTTCTACTAGCACATCTTAACTAACATTGTTGATTTGTACTAGCCTTTCACAATGGCGGTGGGTTCAGCCGCCAGTAGAAATACCTCTGGAACTGCCACTGCTGAGCTCCAGTGTACTAGTGTCTGATGTGAATGCGTTGATGATAGTAGCAAAATCAATCTTAGTCCAACAATTGTCTTCGACTAGCAAACATAATCGTTTGAACTGATTTTATCATGGTGATGGCACTATTTGATTATTAATATAAGATGAAGCCGACCTTTCTTTTAGTTGATGGTGTTTCTTTTCTCTTTAGGACCTGTTTGGATGACGTAGCTTTAGAAAACTGTGGTGTCATAAAATTGTGGTTTTATAATCCGGATACATACAAAAACCATGGTTTCAAAAAAGAGATGTCAAGAATGAAGTTTCTAAAACTCCAAAGACTACCTTTTTGCAGAACCATGGTTTTAGAAACTACAAAAAGACCCAACAGCTTTTGAAAACAAAATTGCTTTACAGAATGACCATTGTATTTATCTTGTACTCTAAAAATACCTTGCCTCCAATAAAAAGGGGCCCTATTCTATCTTGTTCAACATGTTCTATTCTGCCGTGTATGACAAAAACATCATAATGGTGATTGTTGCCACTTGTTGTAGACTTGATCAACATGTTCTATCTTGTAGTAGCTTCCTAATATGCCAGTTCGAAGCCTGTTCGATCGGTGTGTGCATAAAAGCTTAGTGACCATCTGCTGGTCCATACATCTATCACTCACTGCACCAAACATAGAAAATGTGTAATGAATGGTAACATGAAAAATATGAAATGGTACTTTTTCTCTGTACATATACAATAGTATATGTTCATCAAATGCATTCTATACATATATAGTGGTATATATAACACAAGTACCCACAACATAGGGAAATATATAGAGCCCAACGCCAGCGTTGGATCCCTCGTGCTTCGCTAGGCATTGCTTGCCCTGAGATCTTTGTTGACTTGTAAGCAACCAACATCCTAGTCAGGGTGCATGTTTGCCTCTTTTCTAACTGATGATGGTCTGGTCCGATCCATATATATGGCTCAGGCTGATCAGATGGATTGCAACACCCAATCCAGTCCATATATATTTTCAACAATAATATGTGCCAAATCATTTGGTGGATTTATATTATATACTCCATAGATGATATGGTATAATCACATTCCGATCAAGGAGACATTGTCTATATATAGGGCTGGAAGGTGTCCGGAGTTGACCTTGCTAGCTACTTTACTTGTGAAGGACACCATACCTCTACCGCATGTTGAACGCTGCACCTTATCCTTGGTGTGCAGTGCAGCACACAGCTCAACCTCCTTGACCGTGAACTCCATCTAGATATAGTCAGTGCCCACACGCTGAGCGCCACCCGCACTAAATGCAGTCAATCAAAAAGTAATATAATGCTTGGAGATCTGTTTGTCAGTACGTACTGATTACGGAACCTGACTTGCTTGCTTTAATTAGAAGCATTTTGAAGCAGTCGTCTGTCCATGTTCCATACACAAGCACCGACCATTGAAGCTCGAAGCTCGCGCACAACAAGCTCTCACCGATGTAGCGGCAGCACGCACGATTATTGTCTTGCCCGCGCCATGCTTCATTACTAATTAGCAGTCAGTTTTTTAGGTTGATCCTGACTACCGAGTTCATCCAAGAAGTACACCGACCTGAACCCAAAGTCACGACTATAAGAACAATATAACACTATCAATAAGAACAAATAAGATCCAAATAATTTTAAATAGAACACAATTATATATGGATAGACTTTAAAACCAGCCAAAAATGGTTGAACTTGTCTGATTTCCATAGTTCAGTGGTAAAAAATATATGGTTTTTGAGTAGCATAGCTAAAACCAGCCTCTGTCTCTAGTTCAACGGTCAAAAATGAATTTCTTCCTTCTGTTTTTTTCTTACACTTTTTTAACCTCTATTGCTTTTAATTCATCTACGACATTACATCGTGTTTTAGATGGTTTGCCAAATGTGGAATGAGGGATGTGCATGCCTTTATGGTTCCTGTTCATACTACTTTGCTAGTTTGCCCATCAATGGCCATCACCTTGAAAGTACAATAGTAGGTATCTCATCATTCATCATTCGTGTGCTGCGGTGGGTTGCATCTGGGGTTGCTCCTGTTTTTTTTTTCTTCTTCTCCAGATTCTGCCATAACGCAAGAGATTCATTTAACAAACTACTTCAGTTCTAGTTATAGCAAGAATCAATTACTTTGATTTCCCATGAATGGAATAGAGAAGCGATGAGGCCTTGAGTTGAGGGAGGAAGAAGGCGTGATTGGAGCCAATTCTTGGCTGATTTTGGTCAGAAAAAAGCGTTCTAAAGTCTCCAAATTCCCTTCCCATCCCATTTACACATGAAAGAAGGTCGTGTCATCATGGTTCGCTCACAGCTTTTCTTCGTCACTGCTCCGCTTCTCGGCCTCCTCTGCCCACCCGCTCCTTCCCATGGTCCTTCTCCGCTCGACCTCTCCGGCCGACCGCTCCTCTCTGTGCCCATGGCCAGGGGCGAAGTTAGCCTCTAGCTAGTAGGTGCAAATGCACCACCCAAAATTTGTTAAAACAATGTTTTTTTTTCTAAAATTTCACCATATATGCACCACCTATAGCATAAGTCTATGCACCCACAAGACAAGTGCCTCACCCTCAAATTTGCTCTAGCTTCGCCACTGCCCATGGCTCCTCCTCCGTGTGCCGCCAAGATCCTCCCCGCGGTCCTCCTCCACCACTCCATCAATCCTCCGTCATCTTCTCCCTCGACCCCACGCTGTTCTTGAGCAGGGAGGCCATGGTACGGTGCCTGAGATCCAGGTGAGTTCGACTGGGATCCAGTTGTGTAGAGCAGTTGCAGCCTGCAGGGGCAATGGGCAGCAGTGGCAGAGGCATGGGGAGGCACCCACACCTCCACCTCCAGTTCTTTCGTATCCTCAAGATTCTTATGAAAGCTAGCAGTGGTAAAAAGCCAGCTTTGATTCAAAGCATGGTTGACAGAAGTTGTCCTAAATAGGCCCAGAGTGAGCTCTGATTCCTGGCCACACAACACAACCAAGGAAGTCAATGGTAAGGATAACAAAAGGCAGTGCCTGTGAGATGTCTTCGCCTCTGCATATATAGCTCGATGTGGTGTTTGGTGTGCATTCCAAGCCTTAGGGCCTGTTTAGTTCCTAAAAAAATTTGCGCAGTACCCATCACATCGAATCTTGTGGCACATGCATGGAGTACTAAATGTAGATGAAAAAAAAACTAATTGCATAGTTGGGTGAGAAATCGCGAGACGAAACTTTCAAACCTAATTAGTCCATAATTAGACACTAATTGCCAAATACAAACGAAAGTGCTGCAGTAGCCAAAACCCAAAAAAATTTGCATCTAAATGCGCCCTTAGCCTCCTATGCAGCTATAGCATGGTGGATAAAGGCCAAGTAGGTTTACCCATGCGGGTACAAGTATGAGTAAATTCTTTACTGCATGCAAGTGTGGGTACTGTACTCAGGCAGAATTGTGTCTCATGGGTGCCGGTATGAGTGGTACTATCCAGGAGGATACATACAGCATGTTCGTTTGGCTGTGGCTTATCGTAAACGATCGTAAATTTCCAGCCGGAACAGTATTTTTCTCTCACACAAACCAGCCAGCAGTACTTCTTTACGAACCAGCAACGATACGAATCAGCCAACCGAACAGCCTATTCATTGCCATCACTAGCTCATTCAGATGTCTTAAAACCCAAGAACTACACACGCACAAGCTAACCCATATAAGGATGTTTGATGCTGCGCCCTTGTTTCAACAATAGGGTGTCTACTGCTGCATTGGATTTCAATCTATGAGATGTTTCTGTAGGACTCGAAGGCATTGGGAATTAGCCTCACTCGTTTTTTAATGCTATCACAATGATATCTTGCCAAGTCTCAACCAACTTCCCAAAGATATCCTCGTGGTTGGATATCAAAACTATGTACCACTGGCCTTTTTGTTTTCATAAGCACCTTTTGGGTGCATCAACGGTCGACCTGCTAGTGGTGACTGGATCTATCAGAGCAAAGCAGTAAGGTGGAGCTGAGCTTCTAGCTGGCAGGCCCTGTCGGTAGTCACACCACCCGGCTAGCTGTTGCTTGTGGGTGACCAAATTCAATTCTTCCTCTGATTTTGGCTACCAAATCACACATTGTACAAAAACATCAAATGACGTGACGATCAGCTGCTTGAGGACATTGGATTGGAGCTAAAATAAATTAATTCCTTGCATCCACGATTACACAAGTGAACAGATTTTGTTGTCTAGTGGGTGTGCATTTAGTTGGGTGTTGCAACTTACAGGCTAGGGCCTTGTTCACTTTGCAATTTTTTTTTGAACCCAATGAATAGTACCATTTTCGTCTTATTTGGCAAATATTGTCCAATCGTGGACCAACTAGGCTCAAAAGATTCATCTCGTGATTTCCAACTAAACTGTGTAATTAGTTATTTTTTTACCTACATTTAATACTCCATGCAAGCGGCTAAAAATTGATGTGATGGAGAGAAAGTGAAAAAACTTGGAATTTGGATGGCATCTAAACAAGGCATAGGTATGTTTACCCATGCCGGTGCGGGTATGGTTAAGTTCATTAGATGCATGCAAGTGTAGGTACTATACATGACAGGCATAATTGTGTCTCCTGGGTGCAGATATGGGTGGTACTATCCAGAGGTTACGTATTCATTGCCATCACTAGCTCATTCAGGTGTCTTAAAACCAGTTGGTCGACGCTTCCTACGGCACCCCTCAGGTCCTGAGTTCATTCCCCTCGGGGGCGAATTTCAGGCTTGAGGGTAAAAAAAATCCCCTCGTCTGTCCCACGCCAAAGTATAGATCTGTGGCCGTCCCATCTCACGGGGATGCGGTGCCGCTGTATATGGGTGGGGCCAGGGTTCGGGGATTTTCTCGATCTACGTGAGAAGATCTTCTTCTTAATGAAATACCCGGTGGGATGTCGTCCCCCCGCGGATCGAGTTTTTTTTAACCCAAGGACTACACGCACAAGCTAGCCCATATAAGGATGTTTGATGATGCACTCTTTTTTCAGCAATCAGTGCCTACTCATGCATTGGATTTGTATTTATGAGATGTTTGTGTAGGACTAGAAGGTATCAGGAATTGGCCTCACTCGTTTTTTAGTTCATCCACGACGATACCTTCTCAACTGTCAACCAACTTCTCAAGGATGTGCTCAAGGGTGCGTATCAAAACTATGTAGCCCACTAAACCGCTAGCCTATTTGTTTGCTCAAGCACATTTTGGGTGCATCAAGGGTTGACCTCTTTTACTGTGAATTAGTTTGACTCAATGTCGTGTGGTGACAGTGCTCTTTCTCGAGTAATTTAAGATGGTGTGCCATTCTTCTCTTTTTTTATGGTCTTGTTTTCCATGAAAAAGGTTGCAATAACCCCTACATATTGCAACTGTTTTTATGTTGTTGCAATGAGAAGCGTGGCATTCAAAACATAGTAGTGTCTCTTATTTTGAACTCCATAAAAAATAGTTTGGTTTTTAATTTCGATTTTCTAACAATTTCATCGTCGTATGATTTGCTCCAACATGTGTCTATTTTGGCCTGTCTAATTGGTGTGATAGCGACCTTCAAATCACATGAATTGTTGGCGTCATCCAATTCGTGTAATTTAGGCTATGCTATCACAGGAGTGAGCAAAGGAATCAAATAATCACATGATTTCTTGGCAGTTCCTGTTCTTTATTCGTGTGATTTTGGCCACCAGATCACACAAAGTGACCTCAAACCTCAAATGACCTGATGATGATGGGCCACTTGAGGGCCTGGATTGGAGCCAAAAATAAATTAATTCCTTGCATCCAAGATTACCCATATTAATTGCAAATTTTGTGGAAAGATAGTGGTTTACTTATATATCCAAGCTAGTAACAAGCTCTGCTATGATCGGGCACTTGCTAGTGGTGACTGGATGAATTGGAGCAAAGCAGCAAGGAGGAGGGGCTGGACTTATGGCTGGCGGGACCTGCCGGCCGTCAGATATGGCACACCACCCACCCCTGCTGCTGGTGTGGGGACGAACTGCTGGTGATCCCAAATTTACATGAGAAGGCAATACGCTTATGCACATCCCAAATTTACATCAAAAAGGGGAGATCAAATAATACACATACTGTGCTCGATCTGCAGTAAACCACAATCATGCATCTTCTATACACTACTTTGTTGAACTCCAAGACAAATAATGTTATAGCGTTTATTTGTTCATAACCAACATCACATAACTGGACAAGGCACACGGATGGCCACCGTAACTTCTTCTCTTTCAGCATATGGTCGTTATTTATTATATTAACAACATTTTGGCAATGAAAAATGTACTCTAGCTACGTACAGTTTCTTCGCAGCAGCTCTTGAGACATCTTGGACTAGAGGTTTAATTTGTAGCAGGGATCATAGGAGAAGGTCAGACTTGGAGGAAGGTATTAGAACTTAAATGTGAATTGGCCCTGAATTAGGATTACTGGCCTAATACATGAACATACTAAAATTCAATTAATTAGCACCAGCCTCAATTAGTAGAAGATGTCCATAGGCCGCTGCAAACCCCTGCCCGCTTGATGCAGGGGAGCAGATGAGGAGATAAACCCCTGCTCTTGATCGAGAAGTCTTCTTTGTTCCTACTAGAACCTGAAATCAAAGAGTAGGAACAAAGCCAAACATGAAAACGTGAACACTGAATTAGTATCAGAATGGTCATTGCAAGATTGAGTTCAAACTATCGTTGTACAGATAATTAATTCTACCTTGTGCATCTATCTGTAAAGTAGTACAAAGGACCTTGACCTTTGCAGCTTGCTGATGGTTCATTAATTCGTTTTAACCAAGGTTTGCATATTCATCTTAGCGAACTATTCCTATTTGTCATAACCATAATCGATGGAAAACTAAAGGAAAAAAACAACTATGAACACTGATATCTGAGTCAGCTCTCTCTTCCTCGGCCTCCTTGACATACTGCTACTAGGCTGTTCCCCCTCTTCTTTCAGCATTATATATATTAGTCCATGACGCGCGCCAACGCGCACGCCGGCAAATCACCTGGTTAAGGCGCATGTAAAAAATATGTTTAATCTTTGCATGAAAGCAATATTAGGAGTTTAATTTAGAGGACTGTTGGTCCAAACTGAAAGGTTGAGCTGATGAACATACCATGATAGATGATTTCTGCTCCAGCGCTGTAAGTACAAACACTAAAAATTAGCAGGAGGCAGTTCCTGTGCTTTCAATTTGGACTATGTAAACCACCAACCAACATAAACAGCAGAGGAGAAAATATACTAATTTAGACTGTCTTAGATTTATGAAGCTAGGTAAAAAGGCACGGGAATTACAGTAGCAAAGGAATGGCATACTAAGCAATAGCTAAAATAAACCCCATCAAGTTTGCATTAGTTTAAAAAAAGAAAGCGTGAATGTGAAGCCGATAAAAAAGGCAAGATTGATAATCAATAGAACCACGAAAGATGTACCTCATTAGGTGTGGTGTACACGACATCTTAGATGTCCAAATTTGTTAAAATAAACTAAAATGATAGATGTGTCGATTAGCTGACCTCTATCTAATGGTATATACATCAACCTAAAAGTTGTATCCTGCTACGATCAACAATAGCCGGGAGACATCTTATGGCTATTTAGTTTCCAACTATTAAAATGATATTGTCACCTTCGAAAAATGTTGCTACATGTAGGCAAATGGACGGTCCTTGCTTATAAAGAGGCTAGACACGGTATCCCTTTAATTTTTAAGCTTTGAAGAAGCTGGACTGTATGTTGTAGGTCAATTCATTTACATAGGACGTGAAAGGCTATATAAGTAAAGCTTACCTAGTAGTTCTGTTGATGGATATAACTCTAAATTAGGGAATACCCGTCTGTTTTTGTTTGAGGGGCTGTGCAGGTGTGGTTTACTAGGCGCTCCAAAAAGCTCAGCGACAACTCTTTGTACTATGTACTGATTTGCATACTGTATAACAGCAGGTTCAGGAATTGTGTGGAGCGGCGCAAGAGTATGGAGTTATGTATAAGCCCGAGCAGTTGCGTAGTGCTTACCTATTTTGGGACTTTGCAAGGCCTACAGGTACTGCCTTTTGCCTGAAGCTTGGAGACACTGGATTTGGACCTGTTTGTGGTATGGAGATGGTGTTATACAAAAGGTACTAACACATGTTAACTGAATATGTATAACAGGATTTTTCCAAATGTTATATCCCTGATTAGGCAGTGTAAATAGGAAAAGGACAGTACATTTTAATTAGACAGTGTAAATAGGCAATGAAAGGCAAATACATCTCCATGATTAATGGGAAAAAATGGCCGGCATAACTAACAACTCAGTTAAGTTGAGAACGAACGCTTTAAACATAGTCCGGGAGATCACATGACTATATATAGCTGTTGTACCTACCTGGTGCCAAGAACGTAAACCACAGCAGCATAGATGATAAAATTGAATAAATGTAAATTGATTTCGGGAAGAAGCAACCTGCCCAGTAAATATGAAACCAAAAAATAGCACATTAGGAGATTGGAGTTAACTGAAGACAAGAAGCATTCCAAAATTATCACATGAAGAACAGAATACCTGCACAGCGCCTTGAGCTGTTCAGTCCAAATTTGAATGTGACATAATCCATGGTAATTGACAAAAAACTGAAAACCCAAAATATCTCATAAATCCAGACTATAGACACTCCAAATCTTAAATCGAGGCCACTCCAAATTTCAAACCGAGGCATAAAAAACACTTGTAACTATAATCATCAGCACTACAATACGGCAAGCGCCTTTATATTATGTAGATATGGCATGTCAATAGGCAGCAACAAACCAACTAATACCTAGTCAAGTGAACATGTGGAGGTGGGAAGGTAGGAGGTCACATAGCTTGGAAGGGAAAACTTTAAAATTATGGCAGGGAAATAGGCAGCAACAAATCAGCTAACACTTGGTCAAGTGAACATGTGGAGGTGGGAAGGTAGCAGCTCACATAGCTTGCAAGGGAAAACTTTAAGATTTTGGCAGGGAGAACCTATAAATTTGAAAGTATCTGTAGCAGGGAATAATTATATAAATTTAAAAGTCTAATGTATTATTTGGTTGTAGAGGTTTCATATAGCTTCAATCTAGTTATGTGAGGCTGAGATGCAGACATATTAAATAACAGTAGAACGTATGAAATAATTTTGGCACAAAAATCAGCAAGACAGACCATTCAATACCACAGGAGCCGTTCAAGAGTATGCAAATAAGGTCGAGGAGGGTGCGTGTAGGGTCTGCTGGAGCACATCCAGGAAACTGCATCTACATAGAAGCTGCCGCGGACATGAAATTACCTAACGCTAGGAAATAAGCCTGTAAATAAGACAACACAAAGAGAAGGCATGTATGTAACAGATTCAGCACATAGACAAAAAAACTGAGGTACCGAGCTGCAGCAACAGGCCCAAATTCCATTTTGTTAAACACGACATCATTTTAGGTGTGCAAATACAAACTAACCCATTCAGGTTTCGCACATATAAACCTTGAACTATTTTTATGTGTGCATGGATAAATATAAATTAAGCCATATCTATTTTTTAAATACAACCTTAGAGACATTTCATGAAGCAATTTGTAGCTGATTCATGTCATTTATACTAATTTAATTTTTTAGCTGGAAACAAACTGAAGATGTGCACAGAGCAAATTGCAAAATGACCCAAAGGAAAAGCTGAAGATAATTTTTTACGGTGCTAGAACGAAATCATCACAACTTTACCCCCACTGCGTGAAGTGGCCTCTGTGGCAAGAAATCTAGTGTACTCCCCCGAAATGACAAAGAGCAGATGGTTTGCAATGATGAGGTCTGCAATGATGTCCTCAGGAGGAACACCAAGCTCAAATGCTACATGCTGGGAACAAGGCAGACATGAGAGCGATTATTGTGAACCACTAAATGATACCCCATTATATGCATATAGTAATACATATACTAATTTAACTTTGTAGCAGGAACAAACTGAAGATGACGTGATCGCCGCTGCTGATCTAGCTTGTCTAGACTTCTCAAGACTTTTGCACTGAACTTGCAGATTAGGTGCCAGCTATATCTTTGACCCTGAGCGATTGTTCCAACACACTGGATGTAGTAGAACATCCGAAAAAATAGAACAACACAGAATACAAAAACAACTATTAGACGATTTCAGAGAAAATTGTCAGCCGGCAACTGATTCCTTCACAGCTTCTACCTGCGGCCAAACCTAGATTTAATTGAGCGATGCACTTGCCAGCAGAAGTGTGGTGTGGTTAGCTGGGTACCTTGCGTCCCATAAATGGACGAGGAGACAAGAGATCCGCCAGATCCAGACTCGGAGCTGAGACGCCACCGTGGCCGTCGGCGACGAAGATGGCACGCGTAGCCGGAGCCGTGGAGCACAGGCAGGTAGGGTTTCGTGGAAGCAGGGCAAGGCGATGTTGTACGGTGGCTGCGTCGCCGGGGGCCGCTCGTGACTCCGGGCTGGCCATGCTAGGTGCTCTCGCGGGGAACGACCGGATCCGGCCATGGAGGCCCCGGATCGACCCAGCAAAGAAGGCAACAACCACAGACCGCACAGATCGACGCTGGGCACCGGCGAGGGAAAGAGAGGAGGAGCAAGGAGAGAGGCCACCTTCACCTGCATCTGCTCACGCCGGAGCCGCTGCGTGCTGGGTGCGCTGTTGGGGCCCACCCGCGCCAGCGTACAGGTATGCCGACGGGAGCACTCGGCCCGGTCTGCCGCACCTCCGTGCTTGGGGGCCGCACCCGTGGCGCGGCGCTGGTTGGCGGTCTCGCCTGGCCGCCGCGCGTCCGTGCTAGGGGGCCGCTGGGCCGTGGGCTCACCTACCCGCCGGGCTAGGGGCCTGCCCTAGCCGCCGCCGTGAGAGATGAGGGAGAGGGAAGAGTCGCGGATGCGGATGCGGACGCGAGAGGGAGTGGTGGAAGGATCGGGAAGGCAGAATCGGAAGCCAGCGTATATGTCTGATGGGCTAGCTCCGGAGCAGAAGCCGCACAACACCAAGAGAAGGTAAGGGAAAGCTGTGGAAGCGAAGCCAGAGCGGCAGAAGCCGCTCCTGGCCGAATCTGCTCCAGACAACCATGGCCACACGATCGAAGATCCAACGGCTGTAAACAATGGAGTGACGCGGATAGCCTGAGAGGCGGCCAAAGGAAACTGAAGCGGCTACAATCAATTTGTACCGCACGACGGGAGATCGAATGGACGAAAAAAAGGGGCGACGTGGACCGTCTGGTTGCTGGCCAAAGCTTCCTGCTTTGATAATAAGAATTTCGTCTCGGTCCCCCAACCAATCATGCCCTATAGTCTCACAGAGCATGCAATTATTCTTCTTCAACGACCAGGACGCATGATCTGCTTGATGTTACCTAATAGTCTAACTGAATCTCCAAGACGCATGGACCTTCTTTATATATATGAGGTTATGTTCATTCAGACATGAACGCCAGGCATTAAAACCCAAGTGCTACTACTCCTATACATATATACGACGCTATGGGATGCTTCACTCATTTTCAACAATAGGTGCCAACTGCTGCATTGCATTTGTATCAATGCTAGTTCATGTATGTTTGTGTAGGACTTGAAGGCGTCAGGAATTAGCCTCACTCGATCATTTCAATGTCTTGCGGCTGCATCTAAACTGATCGATCCTCGACCTACTTCCCAAGGATGTGCTCGAGGTCAGATGTCGCATCTATGTAGCTGGTTGAACCCTTGACTTTGCGATGGGTGGGGCCAGGGTTCGGGGATTTTCTCGATCTACGTGAGAAGATCTTCTTCTTAATGAAATACCCGGTGGGATGTCGTCCCCCCGCGGATCGAGTTTTTTTTAACCCAAGGACTACACGCACAAGCTAGCCCATATAAGGATGTTTGATGATGCACTCTTTTTTCAGCAATCAGTGCCTACTCATGCATTGGATTTGTATTTATGAGATGTTTGTGTAGGACTAGAAGGTATCAGGAATTGGCCTCACTCGTTTTTTAGTTCATCCACGACGATACCTTCTCAACTGTCAACCAACTTCTCAAGGATGTGCTCAAGGGTGCGTATCAAAACTATGTAGCCCACTAAACCGCTAGCCTATTTGTTTGCTCAAGCACATTTTGGGTGCATCAAGGGTTGACCTCTTTTACTGTGAATTAGTTTGACTCAATGTCGTGTGGTGACAGTGCTCTTTCTCGAGTAATTTAAGATGGTGTGCCATTCTTCTCTTTTTTTATGGTCTTGTTTTCCATGAAAAAGGTTGCAATAACCCCTACATATTGCAACTGTTTTTATGTTGTTGCAATGAGAAGCGTGGCATTCAAAACATAGTAGTGTCTCTTATTTTGAACTCCATAAAAAATAGTTTGGTTTTTAATTTCGATTTTCTAACAATTTCATCGTCGTATGATTTGCTCCAACATGTGTCTATTTTGGCCTGTCTAATTGGTGTGATAGCGACCTTCAAATCACATGAATTGTTGGCGTCATCCAATTCGTGTAATTTAGGCTATGCTATCACAGGAGTGAGCAAAGGAATCAAATAATCACATGATTTCTTGGCAGTTCCTGTTCTTTATTCGTGTGATTTTGGCCACCAGATCACACAAAGTGACCTCAAACCTCAAATGACCTGATGATGATGGGCCACTTGAGGGCCTGGATTGGAGCCAAAAATAAATTAATTCCTTGCATCCAAGATTACCCATATTAATTGCAAATTTTGTGGAAAGATAGTGGTTTACTTATATATCCAAGCTAGTAACAAGCTCTGCTATGATCGGGCACTTGCTAGTGGTGACTGGATGAATTGGAGCAAAGCAGCAAGGAGGAGGGGCTGGACTTATGGCTGGCGGGACCTGCCGGCCGTCAGATATGGCACACCACCCACCCCTGCTGCTGGTGTGGGGACGAACTGCTGGTGATCCCAAATTTACATGAGAAGGCAATACGCTTATGCACATCCCAAATTTACATCAAAAAGGGGAGATCAAATAATACACATACTGTGCTCGATCTGCAGTAAACCACAATCATGCATCTTCTATACACTACTTTGTTGAACTCCAAGACAAATAATGTTATAGCGTTTATTTGTTCATAACCAACATCACATAACTGGACAAGGCACACGGATGGCCACCGTAACTTCTTCTCTTTCAGCATATGGTCGTTATTTATTATATTAACAACATTTTGGCAATGAAAAATGTACTCTAGCTACGTACAGTTTCTTCGCAGCAGCTCTTGAGACATCTTGGACTAGAGGTTTAATTTGTAGCAGGGATCATAGGAGAAGGTCAGACTTGGAGGAAGGTATTAGAACTTAAATGTGAATTGGCCCTGAATTAGGATTACTGGCCTAATACATGAACATACTAAAATTCAATTAATTAGCACCAGCCTCAATTAGTAGAAGATGTCCATAGGCCGCTGCAAACCCCTGCCCGCTTGATGCAGGGGAGCAGATGAGGAGATAAACCCCTGCTCTTGATCGAGAAGTCTTCTTTGTTCCTACTAGAACCTGAAATCAAAGAGTAGGAACAAAGCCAAACATGAAAACGTGAACACTGAATTAGTATCAGAATGGTCATTGCAAGATTGAGTTCAAACTATCGTTGTACAGATAATTAATTCTACCTTGTGCATCTATCTGTAAAGTAGTACAAAGGACCTTGACCTTTGCAGCTTGCTGATGGTTCATTAATTCGTTTTAACCAAGGTTTGCATATTCATCTTAGCGAACTATTCCTATTTGTCATAACCATAATCGATGGAAAACTAAAGGAAAAAAACAACTATGAACACTGATATCTGAGTCAGCTCTCTCTTCCTCGGCCTCCTTGACATACTGCTACTAGGCTGTTCCCCCTCTTCTTTCAGCATTATATATATTAGTCCATGACGCGCGCCAACGCGCACGCCGGCAAATCACCTGGTTAAGGCGCATGTAAAAAATATGTTTAATCTTTGCATGAAAGCAATATTAGGAGTTTAATTTAGAGGACTGTTGGTCCAAACTGAAAGGTTGAGCTGATGAACATACCATGATGGATGATTTCTGCTCCAGCGCTGTAAGTACAAACACTAAAAATTAGCAGGAGGCAGTTCCTGTGCTTTCAATTTGGACTATGTAAACCACCAACCAACATAAACAGCAGAGGAGAAAATATACTAATTTAGACTGTCTTAGATTTATGAAGCTAGGTAAAAAGGCACGGGAATTACAGTGTAGCAAAGGAATGGCATACTAAGCAATAGCTAAAATAAACCCCATCAAGTTTGCATTAGTTTAAAAAAAGCAAGCGTGAATGTGAAGCCGATAAAAAAGGCAAGATTGAGAATCAATAGAACCACGAAAGATGTACCTCATTAGGTGTGGTGTACACGACATCTTAGATGTCCAAATTTGTTAAAATAAACTAAAATGATAGATGTGTCGATTAGCTGACCTCTATCTAATGGTATATACATCAACCTAAAAGTTGTATCCTGCTACGATCAACAATAGCAGGGAGACATCTTCTGGTTATTTAGTTTCCAACTATTAAAATGATATTGTCACCTTCGAAAAATGTTGCTACATGTAGGCAAACTGAACGGTCCTTGCTTATAAAGAGGCTAGACAGGGTATCCCTTTATTTTAAGCTTTGAAGAAGCTGGACTGTATGTTGTAGGTCAATTCATTTACATAGGACGTGAAAGGCTATATAAGTAAAGGCTTACCTAGTAGTTCTGTTGATGGATATAACTCTAAATTAGGGAATAGCCGTCTGTTTTTGTTTGAGGGGCTGTGCAGGTGTGGTTTACTAGGCGCTCCAAAAAGCTCAGCGACAACTCTTTGTACTATGTACTGATTTGCATACTGTATAACAGCAGGTTCAGGAATTGTGTGGAGCGGCGCAAGAGTATGGAGTTATGTATAAGCCCGAGCAGTTGCGTAGTGCTTACCTATTTTGGGACTTGGCAAGGCCTACAGGTACTGCCTTTTGCCTGAAGCTTGGAGACACTGGATTTGGACCTGTTTGTGGTATGGAGATGGTGTTATACGAAAGGTACTAACACATGTTAACTGAATATGTATAACAGGATTTTTCCAAATGTTATATCCCTGATTAGGCAGTGTAAATAGGAAAAGGACAGTACATTTTAATTAGACAGTGTAAATAGGCAGTGAAAGGCAAATACATCTCCATGATTAATGGGAAAAAATGGCCGGCATAACTAACAACTCAGTTAAGTTGAGAACGAACGCTTTAAATATAGTCCGGGAGATCGCATGACTATATATAGCTGTTGTACCTACCTGGTGCCAAGAACGTAAACCACAGTAGCATAGATGATAAAATTGAATAAATGTAAATTGATTTCGGGAAGAAGCAACCTGCCCAGTAAATATGAAACCAAAAAACCAGCACATTAGGAGATTGGAGTTAACTGAAGACAAGAAGCATTCCAAAATTATCACATGAAGAACAGAATACCTGCACAGCGCCTTGAGCTGTTCAGTCCAAATTTGAATGTGACATAATCCATGGTAATAGACAAAAAACTGAAAACCCAAAATATCTCATAAATCCAGACTATAGACACTCCAAATCTTAAATCGAGGCCACTCCAAATTTCAAACCGAGGCATAAAAAACACTTGTAACTATAATCATCAGCACTACAATACGGCAAGCGCCTTTATATTATGTAGATATGGCATGTCAATAGGCAGCAACAAACCAACTAATACCTAGTCAAGTGAACATGTGGAGGTGGGAAGGTAGGAGGTCACATAGCTTGGAAGGGAAAACTTTAAAATTATGGCAGGGAAATAGGCAGCAACAAATCAGCTAACACTTGGTCAAGTGAACATGTGGAGGTGGGAAGGTAGCAGCTCACATAGCTTGCAAGGGAAAACTTTAAGATTTTGGCAGGGAGAACCTATAAATTTGAAAGTATCTGTAGCAGGGAATAATTATATAAATTTAAAAGTCTAATGTATTATTTGGTTGTAGAGGTTTCATATAGCTTCAATCTAGTTATGTGAGGCTGAGATGCAGACATATTAAATAACAGTAGAACGTATGAAATAATTTTGGCACAAAAATCAGCAAGACAGACCATTCAATACCACAGGAGCCGTTCAAGAGTATGCAAATAAGGTCGAGGAGGGTGCGTGTAGGGTCTGCTGGAGCACATCAGGAAACTGCATCTGCATAGAAGCTGCCGCGGAACATGAAATTACCTAACGCAAGGAAATAAGCCTGTAAATAAGACAACACAAAGAGAAGGCATGTATGTAACAGATTCAGCACATAGACAAAAAAAACTGAGGTACCGAGCTGCAGCAACAGGCCCAAATTCCATTTTGTTAAACACGACATCATTTTAGGTGTGCAAATACAAACTAACCCATTCAGGTTTCGCACATATAAACCTTGAACTATTTTTATGTGTGCATGGATAAATATAAATTAAGCCATATCTATTTTTTAAATACAACCTTAGAGACATTTCATGAAGCAATTTGTAGCTCATTCATGTCATTTATACTAATTTAATTTTTTAGCTGGAAACAAACTGAAGATGTGCACAGAGCAAATTGCAAAATGACCCAAAGGAAAAGCTGAAGATAATTTTTTACGGTGCTAGAACGAAATCATCACAACTTTACCCCCACTGCGTGAAGTGGCCTCTGTGGCAAGAAATCTAGTGTACTCCCCCGAAATGACAAAGAGCAGATGGTTTGCAATGATGAGGTCTGCAATGATGTCCTCAGGAGGAACACCAAGCTCAAATGCTACATGCTGGGAACAAGGCAGACATGAGAGCGATTATTGTGAACCACTAAATGATACCCCATTATATGCATATAGTAATACATATACTAATTTAACTTTGTAGCAGGAACAAACTGAAGATGACGTGATCGCCGCTGCTGATCTAGCTTGTCTAGACTTCTCAAGACTTTTGCACTGAACTTGCAGATTAGGTGCCAGCTATATCTTTGACCCTGAGCGATTGTTCCAACACACTGGATGTAGTAGAACATCCGAAAAAATAGAACAACACAGAATACAAAAACAACTATTAGACGATTTCAGAGAAAATTGTCAGCCGGCAACTGATTCCTTCACAGCTTCTACCTGCGGCCAAACCTAGATTTAATTGAGCGATGCACTTGCCAGCAGAAGTGTGGTGTGGTTAGCTGGGTACCTTGCGTCCCATAAATGGACGAGGAGACAAGAGATCCGCCAGATCCAGACTCGGAGCTGAGACGCCACCGTGGCCGTCGGCGACGAAGATGGCACGCGTAGCCGGAGCCGTGGAGCACAGGCAGGTAGGGTTTCGTGGAAGCAGGGCAAGGCGATGTTGTACGGTGGCTGCGTCGCCGGGGGCCGCTCGTGACTCCGGGCTGGCCATGCTAGGTGCTCTCGCGGGGAACGACCGGATCCGGCCATGGAGGCCCCGGATCGACCCAGCAAAGAAGGCAACAACCACAGACCGCACAGATCGACGCTGGGCACCGGCGAGGGAAAGAGAGGAGGAGCAAGGAGAGAGGCCACCTTCACCTGCATCTGCTCACGCCGGAGCCGCTGCGTGCTGGGTGCGCTGTTGGGGCCCACCCGCGCCAGCGTACAGGTATGCCGACGGGAGCACTCGGCCCGGTCTGCCGCACCTCCGTGCTTGGGGGCCGCACCCGTGGCGCGGCGCTGGTTGGCGGTCTCGCCTGGCCGCCGCGCGTCCGTGCTAGGGGGCCGCTGGGCCGTGGGCTCACCTACCCGCCGGGCTAGGGGCCTGCCCTAGCCGCCGCCGTGAGAGATGAGGGAGAGGGAAGAGTCGCGGATGCGGATGCGGACGCGAGAGGGAGTGGTGGAAGGATCGGGAAGGCAGAATCGGAAGCCAGCGTATATGTCTGATGGGCTAGCTCCGGAGCAGAAGCCGCACAACACCAAGAGAAGGTAAGGGAAAGCTGTGGAAGCGAAGCCAGAGCGGCAGAAGCCGCTCCTGGCCGAATCTGCTCCAGACAACCATGGCCACACGATCGAAGATCCAACGGCTGTAAACAATGGAGTGACGCGGATAGCCTGAGAGGCGGCCAAAGGAAACTGAAGCGGCTACAATCAATTTGTACCGCACGACGGGAGATCGAATGGACGAAAAAAAGGGGCGACGTGGACCGTCTGGTTGCTGGCCAAAGCTTCCTGCTTTGATAATAAGAATTTCGTCTCGGTCCCCCAACCAATCATGCCCTATAGTCTCACAGAGCATGCAATTATTCTTCTTCAACGACCAGGACGCATGATCTGCTTGATGTTACCTAATAGTCTAACTGAATCTCCAAGACGCATGGACCTTCTTTATATATATGAGGTTATGTTCATTCAGACATGAACGCCAGGCATTAAAACCCAAGTGCTACTACTCCTATACATATATACGACGCTATGGGATGCTTCACTCATTTTCAACAATAGGTGCCAACTGCTGCATTGCATTTGTATCAATGCTAGTTCATGTATGTTTGTGTAGGACTTGAAGGCGTCAGGAATTAGCCTCACTCGATCATTTCAATGTCTTGCGGCTGCATCTAAACTGATCGATCCTCGACCTACTTCCCAAGGATGTGCTCGAGGTCAGATGTCGCATCTATGTAGCTGGTTGAACCCTTGACTTTGCGGTTCATTTGCTCGCCTTTTCTATGCACCACAGCACAAACTCTTGTACTCGCAAAAAAAAGCTCGTGAACTTCCGGAAGTCAGTTTGGTCAATGGTCGTTATTGCACTTGCTGCACTGTTTTTCAAGATATATAAGATGGTGTCGGTCTTCTCTTGTTGCATGATGTCTCTCCATTTCCATTGGTTCTCTTGTTCATTATTAGCACTGTACATCATACCAGACAAACATGTATGAAAAGAACATTAGAACAGTGATTTGTTGGCAGTTGCTTATTCCATATATGCATATATGCAAATCACAACATGTGTCATGTTAGTTGAGTTGAACTCAATTATTACCTTCCTACATATTCCATATATGCATGGGAGACTGACTGGGGTAATGAATATATTCCTAGTGCCCATCTACAGTTCGATAAACCTACTGTCACTCTGTACAGCAAACACAGCCGCGCAGGGTAATGAATGGTAACATAAAAACATGACAGGGTAGTTTTTTGTGTTATTTATTAACCACGTTTTGGCAATCGAAAATGTACTCTACAGTTTCTTCACAACAGTTACGCTATTAAGACGTCTTGACCAGAAATGAAAGCGCGATCATAAGGCCGATTTGACTCGGAGGAAAGTAGTAGAACTTGTGAATAGGCCCTTAATTAGGATCACTAGCCTAATGAGTAATGACATGAACACACTAAACTCAATTAATTAGCACCGACCTCAATGAGTAGAACATGTCGATAGGACACTGCAAACCCTTGCCCGCTTGATGCAGGGTAGCAGTAGCCATACATGTTGATCTGCAATGGGCGTCAGTCAAGCCAATTCTCATGCGAATGGTACACAGCTGAGTGTCACGATACAAAAGCGTCATAAGGCGAACAATCCAAATAGAAAAAAAAACAGAGTTCAGCTCAACTAATGAGCTCGGCACCAAAAGGGAAACTCTAAACTCCAATACGGTTTGTGAAGTTCCAACCAAACTTCGCAAAGACATACATAATCAATGTCTCCCATCTGCTGCATCCTTCCTTGAAAAATGAGCGTGTGTCGGTAGATTGGATATACTCATTAGTTTTTCTAAGTGGCGTTTCTAAAGTAATCTGCTGCTCTCCCTGTACGCGTGGCAGAGGCAGGCACCGAAAGGGCTCCCCTGCTGTTGCACTGTAGCCACGGCAGGGGCAGACACCGAAAGACTCTCTTGCCGCACTGTAGCCACAGTAGGGGCAGGCGCCAAAGTCATCCTTGCTGCCACATCTAGTCACTGTAGCAGCATGACAGCCGGGCATGTCTATGTACTAGTATTAGACGGATAGAGTTGTATATGTAGCTTCCCACTGCAATTCAGTAAAGAGAGCGAGTTCAGTTTTGCCATCTCCTCTGTAGAGCTCCGGCCAACGCTGGTGCTTGTCCTATGTGTGTGTGCTCTGTTCTTCCTCCTTTCTTCTACCTCTAGCCATAGTGTGTGGTCGACAATGCCGGTGAGCGGTTGAAAGGTCCTAATGGCTAGAGGGGGGGTGAATAGCCTAATAAAAAATTCTACAACAACACTTAACCAAATGGTTAGACAATTATGAGGCGAAGCAAGTGTTGCGCTAGCCTACTCAAAATGCAAGCCACATACCACAATTCTAGTTTAGATAGTGTCAATTCACACAAGAGCAATGACACTACCCTATGTTAGTGTGCTCTCAAAGGCTAACTAAAGAGCCACACCAACCAAGCATGCAAGCTCTCACAACTAGCTACACTAAAGAGCTTGTCAACTAGTTTGCGGTAAAGTAAAGAGAGTGATCAAGAGGGTTATACCGCCGTGTAGATGAATGAACCAATCAATCACGAAGATGAATAACAATGATGACCAATCACCTCAGAATCAATGATGAACACAATGATTTTTACCGAGGTTCACTTGCTTGCCGGCAAGCTAGTCCTCGTTGTGGCGATTCACTCACTTGGAGGTTCACGCGCTAATTGGCTTCACACGCCAAACCCTCAATAGGGTGCCGCACAACCAACACAAGATGAGGATCACACAAGCCACGAGCAATCCACTAGAGTACCTTTTGGCGCTTCGCCGGAGAAAGGTCAAGAACCCCTCACAATCACCACGATCGGAGCCGGAGACAATCACCACCCTCCGCTCAACGATCCTTGCTGCTTCAAGCCATCTAGGTGGTGGCAACCACCAAGAGTAACAAGTGAAATCCGCAGCAAAACACGAACACCAAGTGCCTCTAGATGCAAACACTCAAGCAATGCACTTGGATTTACTCCCAATCTCACTAAGATGATGAATCAATGATGGAAATGAGTGAGAGGGCTTTGACTAAGCTCACAAGGTTGCTATGTCAATGAAAATGTGCAAGAGCACTCCCTTGAGCCGGCCATGGGGCTATAAATAGAGCCTCAATCAAATAGAGCCGTTATACCCCTTCACTGGGCAAAACGCGCTCTGACCGGACGCTCCGGTCATACTGACCGGACTCTAGACCCAGCGTCCGGTCAACCGATGTAAGCCACGTGTCATCCTGCGTTTAACAGGAGTCGTCTGATCTTAACGGTCATGACATGACCGGACATGTCAGTTACAAAGTGACCGGACGCTGGATCTCAGCGTCCGGTCGTTTCCAGTAAGCTCCCCGAGGCGTATTTCTTCGACCGGACGCGTCCGGTCCACCTTGATCGGACACAGTCCAGCGTCCGGTGCTAAACCCTAGTCACTGTGTCGCCATGTCAGTTTGACCAGACGCATAAACCAGTGTCCGGTGCATCTCAGGTCCAGCGTCCGGTCAATTGACCGAGCCAGCATCTTCGCGATCAACTCGTTTTCACTTCTAACTTCTTCACCCTTGCTCCAATGAGCCAACCACAAGAATTTGCATCCGGCGCAATAGAAAATAGGCATTCCATTTTCTCGAAAGCGCTGAATCCCGCCAAGGATTCGGCGCTTTCGGGAAAATAGAATGCCTATTTTCTATTGCTCCGGATGCAAATTCTTGTGGTTGGCTCATTAGAGCAAGGGTGAAGAAGTTAGAAGTGAAAACGAGTTGATCGCAAAGATGCTGGCGTCGGTCAACTGACCGGACGCTAGACCTGAGATGCACCGGACGCAAACCCATCTCAACCCTACAAACACCACCTCCTTTGTAAATGTGCCAACACCACCAAGTATATCACCTTGTGCACATGTGTTAGCGTATTTTCACAAATATTTTCAAGGGTGTTAGCACTTCACTGGATCCTAAATGCATATGCAATGAGTTATAGTATCTAGTGGCACTTTGATAACCGCATTTCGATACGAGTTTCACCCCTCTTAATAGTACGGCTATCAAACCTAAATGTGATCACACTCTCTAAGTGTCTTGATCACCAAAACAAAATAGCTCCTACAAATTATACCTTTGCCTTGAGCTTTTTGTTTTTCTCTTTCTTCTTTCCAAGTCGAAGCACCTGATCATCACCATGCCATCATCTTTATCATGCTATGATCTTCATTTGCTTCACCACTTGGAGTGTGCTACCTATCTTATGATCACTTGATAAACTAGGTTAGCACTTAGGGTTTCATCAATTCACCAAAACCAAACTAGAGCTTTCAGCGGTCGGCTCACCCGTGCTGGAGATCCAAGGGCCAACAAGTGGTATCGGAGCCATACAAGCTCCGTCACTGGACGAACCGCTGGCGATGACGGACGGTTTGGAGATGGGCGACAGCAGCGGCGCATCTGTGGCTGCCTAGCCACGATAGGAGATCGTCGTGCGCATGGTGCGGGAGGTCAGCGGCACCAGTTGGCCGACGCTGACTCGCACCAACTATGGCGAGTGGGCGGTGACCATGAAGGTCAAGCTCAGAGCTCGACTGCTCTGGAATGCTATTGACAAGAGCACGGACAATGAAGAAGATGACATGTCAACGTTGGAGGCTATCCTCGTTGTTGTGCCAGCGGAGTACAGGGAGCCGTTGGGGGCGAAGAACTCTGCTAAGGAGGCGTGGGAGGCCATTGCAGCGATGCGCGTCGGCTCCGACCGTGCAAAGAAGGAGACGGCCCAGCTGCTGAAGTAGGAGTATGCCACCCTCAAGTTCAATGATGTTGAGTTGGTGGAGGACTTCTCCCTTCGCCTGCAATCGCTCATCAGCAAGCTGAGGAGCCACGACATCACCATCGATGAAGAAGAGGCGGTCTCCAAGTACCTCCACTCCGTGCCGGTAAAGTACATCCAAATCGCTCTCTCCATAGAGACGATGTTGGACTTGTCTACCCTCACCATTGAGGATGTGACAGGCCATCTGTCGGCGGTGGACGAGCGCGTGGAGTAGGCCACAACAACGATGGATAGCGACAAGCTGCTGCTGACAGAGGAGGAGTGGGCTGTCCAGATGAAGTCCAAGAAGCCTCCTCTAGCCGCGGTGGCGATGGCAAGCACCGCGGCAAGGCTTCTTCGGAGAAGAAGAGGTCGACCTCAACGCCTGCCGGCGCTGCGGAAAGATGGGCCATTAGGCAAAAGAGTGCCCAAATCGCATGCAGGAGAAGAAGGCTAAGGCTCATTTAGCGCAGGTTGATGAGGATGATGAGGCTACTCTCCTGATGGCGACATTCTGTGCACTGCACGACGTTGAGGCCAAGGAGAAGAGAGAGGTGATGGCGGTGAGAGGACATGACAAGGCTCTGAAGGCCGTCAACCAAGCAACCAACATCCTAGTCAGGGTACATGTTTGCCTCTTCAATTTGCTAACTGATCGATGGTCTGGTTGAAGGATGTTCTCAGTCAGTCCAGGTCGGACACCATACCTCTACAGCATGTTGAACAATGCACCGTAGCTCAGCCTTCTTGACTCACGATGAGTGTGCCCACACGCTCAGCACTACCTGCACTAAACGCAGCCAACAAGTAATATAATGGTTGGAGATATGTTTGTAAGTACTGATTATTGAACCTCGCTTGCTTGCTTTAATTAGTCACTGTTTGGAAGATTCTTAAAATTATTCACGTGTAAACAGTTTAAACATGTATTTATCTGTGCCCAAGAAACCTTTACCCCTATATAAAATTAACATTGTTTGGATAATTGTATGTATGTATCCCCAGTGAATAAACCATCAAACGAATTGGACGGAATCTATCAAGTTCTATATAATTAATCAAAAGAGCCACCAAGGAACAGAGTCAATCACATGTCCGAACTTTCTTTCATATCCAACTGTTAGATTGATCTCCACCAGTTGGCCCAACGACCAATTAGACCCTTGATCCGCGCCCTGATCAGGGGCGCCCAGCCGTTATCCTGGCTGATGGTTCCCTGTCGTGCAATGCTATAAAAGGAACGGTGGGGGCCGAGGCACAAGAGACGAGGTTCGCTGCAGCCGCCAGCGGCCCACTGATGTCCTAACCCTAGACCGATCGTGAGGGCACGCTGTGAGCGACGGAAAGCGTTATTGCCTTCACCGCCGTCACCAGACCGGGCCCACACGGCTGCTACTTCATGCCGGCTCCATGGCCGCTACTGGAGACTCGAGATGAGGTACATCATCATCAAGTTCTATATCTAAGCCTAGAATTTACCCACTAGATCAACACCTAGTGATCCTAAAATGCTATTGTTTACACCAAAATTTGGAAGAAGAGTCGCAGGGACTCGAAAGCTCCCAAGATCATGTCATCAAGGAATCAATTGCGTGCAGATCGGAACCAGCTGATTCGAATGCAACACTGGAATCGGCTTTCTTCAAGTAGCGCCGACAGATAACGACAAATGTTACGATCGGCGCCGGGACAAAGCATGTTGGACTCTACAAAAAGGGAAAGATTAGAGTCCAAGTTATCTTAAATTAGGAATGTTTTCTCTAGGGCCCAAGATTGTGATGAGTCGTTCTTAGATAGGAGTCATGCGTTGGTCCCGGATATAAATATCAAACCCCGGCTATTGTAAAGGAGACACAATCAATCAAATACAAGTTACTTACATTTTCAGCTCCGGCCACCCCTTAGAAGTAGGAGTAGAGTAGATCTCGACGAGTTCTTCAGCAAGTACGGCTACATAGATCTGGTCGACCTCCACTGCTTGTCTGTAAGTACCGTCATGGCTTATACCTCTGTTCATACGGCTGCATCAATCCAGTCGACCTCCACTGCGACTCTGGTATGAGTTAGTTATCGACTCTTATCTAGTTCAAGTACGGCTACATCGATCCGATCGACCTCCACTGCTCGAACTAGATTAAGGTTAAGTTATCGGCTCTACCTAAGGGTGGTGTTCCTTTGGATAGATTCATTAAGTTACCGATATTGCTTTTTGCTTCCATTATTTATTTAATTACAGCAATATCACTTCACTCGATTGGGATTGATCTAGATCGACCTTATATCTTGTATAACCCATCGTTTGTTAATCTAAATTTGATCTAATCTGCACTTTAAATGATGAGTTATGTTTTATCTGCTGTTTTATATCAATCTTGATCGTGCATAGCGTGCGGTTAAGGCATGTCTGATCTTGAGTAGATCTATTGGCTAGCGAAAACTGTTTCATGGCCCGTTATCACGGCCTGTGTGATTCTGCCTCACACCCCACTGTTAGCACCATGGAGTGGGGATTGTTATTTGGTAGATCTATTCCTAAGATGGCATACTCTTAATTGTGCGCTATGCCTGAATCGGCTGTTTTAGCTGATATCGAGTGCTTTCACGAACAGTTCATGTCACGAGACCGTTGAAGTAGCGATAGGTTGAAAGATGTGTTAGCCCCATGATCTTATTATTGTATTCGACCTGCATGATTCTGCCTCATGCCCCACTGATATTAGTAATAAGTTAGGATCATCGAGTCTATTGTTGTTTCTATGGCCTGCATGATTCTGTCTCATGCCCCACTGGTCATAGCGATAGATGAGATATAATATGTTCATTAGATTTATCTCTATTAAATGGTTGAATGATGATGAACTATTTCTTTTATAAAGGTGTTCGGTTACTTGCAGTCATTGACTCAGTATAAACTAATTATTGTTAATATCTTATTGCCATTGACCAATATTTGTCTAAAGAATGATATTCATCATGAATGATAATCGATTCTTCTTACACAGCCCTATGGGCTTTAACCGATTTATTCTTATGAATATGCTGGAATCGACTATTTAGTCGATCTCCTTTCATATCGGCTCTCAGAGCCGCGTATTCGGGACTGTCTGGCAATACCGGCATGTTCCGCCCTAAATTACTAATAAACTTTCTCTCCTTGTCAATTGCAGGGTCAAATTGACTGGCACGTCTTGGGAGGAGTGCGCAGGATCGACCACCCCTACGCTAAAGCTAGGCAAATCTTCAGCTCCATCGAGCGGACCCTTCCAGCTTGCTTATGTGCCCTCGGCACAGGATGAAAATTCCGTGTCGACAGCTATCAATGCTATCAGAGCCAGGTTCTAGTGTGTAGATCTAGACTGGGGTAGAAAAGTCAAAAGAAATTAGAAGGAGTTGATAGATTCCCAAACCCTAACCCTAGATCACCACCGCCGGCCGTCGCCTCGACGCCGCGTGGGAAGCGCACCCTGAGCCGCCACGGGCGCAAGAAGAATCCACCTAACCCTAACCCTAGAGCAGGGGAACGGATGGAGAAGGGGAGGAAGAACCTACCTGGTCTCCTTACAGCCGTCACCACCGCCATCGCGCGGGAAGAGATCCGCAGTTGCGCGGGCCCCCAAGGGCACTATCGTGGTGCCGCTCGACGGTGTCGCGTGTGGCTTGGCCGCACGTGTGCACAGGCGAGGGGTGCCACGGCGGTGCCATCTCCTTCGTTGAGCCCGTCCCGGAGTAGTCTACTACGGCGGCCGTGGTATGCAGCGCAGCGAAGAGAGAGAACCAAAGGAAAGAATGAGCTCTAGGGTTTTGGGGAGCCGCGCACACGTGCTCAGGGCGTCGTCGCTAGACCGCTCAATGGCGGCGCACTCACCCTATAGTGGGCGCGTGCACCGGCGTGGGGATCGGTGGTGGCGCCGGCATCTCCGACCGCCATGTTGCTGGGTGAGAAAGGAGAGACAGTCAGCTGGCGCGGCGCTGAGGAGAGGAGACGGGAGAGAGAAAGAACATAATGAGCTAGGGTTCGGGGAGCGGAGCCACGTCGACCGGGTTTTTGCTCTCGTGAAAATGAAGGCTGACTGTCAGATGAAGATGGACGGTTTAGAGACATTCAGGCCAAAAGCAGCCCATGCGGGGCAGCGAATTCCCGGCCTAGGCCTAGGTTGTGGCCTGGGCATGGGGGAGCTGGCTGCCGCGCCGTACCTAGACGCTGCTAGGCCGCACGCACTGCTACGTGGCCGAGCACTACTGTTGTGGACTGGGCCGCATACTATTTTCGTCATGCCGGGCCAAATGAATAGTAAACACAGAGTTTTGTTTTATTATTTTCAAAAGCTGTTTTGATGAATTTTGTCAAGTTTTGAATCTCTGTCAAAATTTGAACTAATGGGATAATTTTTTTAGAGAGTAGATGAGTAAAGTAAAATGCTTCTGAAAAGTAGATAAAGAATTTTTTCATGTTTCCGCTGCAAAGTTTAATGTTGATTATCTTCTAATTAAATCCGAACCAACGAGAGAATTAAATTTGAAGAGCAGTTATATTTAGTAAATTATTATTATGTTTATCCTCTAATTAAATTGAAACCAACGGAAAAAATTAAATTAGAGGAGTAGTCCATTTTGTTTAAGTCAGAATATGGTATTGTCATTTTCTGACCAACGTTGATGATGACAATATTATAATGAGTTCAAGTTTGAGATTTAAATCTCTAATAAATTTTACACCAACGTGATCAATTTTTCAGAGAATAGATAAGGATCAAGAAATGCTCCTGAACTAATAAAATATATTTTATTAACATGTTTCCACTGCAATGAAGTGTTCATTATCTTCTAATTAAATTCGAACCAACAGAAGAATTTAATTTTGAAGAGTAGTTATATGTTTTTTAAGTTAATTTATGAGTTTTATGCATTAATTCTATTTTGTGCCCAATCGTGATGTAGAATTGGTGCAGAAGCACCTTGTATGTTTCTATTTTAACCGACGAGATCACTCGTCTACAAGCCAACGGGCTGCAATGCTGGGCTATGTGAATGAAAAGGCTCAAGTCAAGCCAGTTCAGGACTATTTTTTGGTTCTTAGTTTACTAATTTTCTGATTAAATTGGAGCAACGGGAAGATTTAGTTAGAAAATAAAGAAATAAGTGAATGTTTTAGTCGTCGTGACTAAGTTTTTGTTACAGTAAATTGTGTATAGATTTATCCCGCATGGGGAGAAGTTTTGGCATAGTACTTATGCTAGTCAATCCTGCATGTCGGGAGAAGTTTTGTGATGATTTACACGTTTTGTATCCCGCATAGCGAGAGAAGTTTGGGTAGCTCTTATGTTGTCCTAGTATTGACTGTGGCACAATAGAAATGCATCGTCATGGTCAATACTAACCAAAAGATAAGAAAAGATGCAAGCGTGACTTGCAAAGTATTGCTAATGAAAGACCTCGTTGAGTTCTTGAAGTGAAATAAGAAAAGTGTACTCCTAAACAGATCAAGAAATAACTTTGTTTACATGATATAATCATGTGAATGAAGTAAGTTATAAGTGTCTCCTCGTTCATAGGTTTTCTGAATAGTTCTTGAAACTATGGCAGTAAAGTTCATGCCATATTTTGAGGGGGAGAATATGAAGATCAATTAAGAAAAATACTCTTCATTAAGAGTGAGATAAAGATTAATTACGATGAATGCGACCGTTGGCGGAGTACAACAGTCATAACAATGATACTCCTAAGCAGAGAAATAGCTAAATTCCTAGACCTTTTAAAGTTCCGACAGGAAGATAGCGTAGTCAGCCTCAAAGATGTTAAGGTGGTGCTTAAAGCGCCATATGAGGTTTTAACAGATTAAACCCAAAATAAGATATTTAAAGATACACTATCTTTAGAAAAGATGGGAAGATATGGGGGAGCATGGTATGTAGAGGTATGTAGAGACCTAAGACTTGAAGAGAAGAGGGATTGCGTGCCCACTCCAGTGACTCAGGAGCAACAAGTTTCTCAATACCTATTGATGTTGTATGACTAATACAACACCTGTTGTTAACTCTTCGAAGAAGATGAATAATGTAAACAAGGATCTTGTAATACAGGACCCTTTAGAATAAATTGTCTCTTGGCAATGAAGAGCAACAACAGCCCCATATGAAAGTGCCAGTAGCTGAGGCCCCAGAAGGTCTTAAAGAATTAGTAAACCAGTTTTTCTGATGACTATGAAGTCTATGTTAGTAAAGAAATTCAAATGGAGGGTGGTCCCACATCATTGGAAGAAGCCATGAGAAGCATTTACTCGTTTAAATGGCAAGAAGCTATGGAAGTTGAAATGAATTCGATGAATACCAACGATGTTTGGGACTTAGAAGAAATTCCTAATGGAGCCAAAACAGTAGGTTGTAAAAGGTTCTACAACACAAAGCGTGACTACAAAGGGAATGTAGAAAGATATAAAGCACAACTTGTAGAAAAAGGCTTTACGCAAAGAGAATGGATAGATTACAATGAGAGTTTTCTCTCTAGTCTCATGCAAGGATTTTTTTTAAATTATAATGGTGTTCATGGCACATTACGATTTAGAGTTACATCAGATGGATGTAACGATGATATTCCTCAACGGGGATTTGAATGAAAACGTTTACATGGCACAACCCAAAAGGTTTTGTCGTGGAAGAAAAGAACATATGGGATGCCGCCTGTAGAAATCTATTTATGGGTTAAAAGTAAGTCTCTAGACAGTAGTATTTGAAGTTGATGAAAACAATAAGAAAGTTTGGGTTTTAAAAAAATGAGAAGGACAATAGCATTTATACGAAGTTCAAGAATGGAAAATTCATTTTTCACATCCTATGTCTAGATGACGTCCTACTCACTAGTAGTGATGTTAATTTGCCATTAGAGAAGAAGAAGTTCTTGTCCTCAAGTTTCAATATGAATGATCTTGGTGAAACGTCATTGTTTCTAAGAATTGAAATTCACCAAGATAGATGAAAAGGGGTATTAGGCCTATAGCGAAGGCATACCTAGAAAAGATTCTAAAGAAATAAAGTATGCAAGCAAGTAAACCTACGTCTGCTCCTATAGTCAAGGGTAATAGTTTTGAGAACTTTTAGTGTTCTAGGAACAGATATGAGATCAATCAAATGAACATGGTTCTAGATGCTTCAGCTGTTGGAAGATTAATGAGTGTACAAGTAAGAACTTACCCTGACGTAGTTCAAGTATCCGGGATGTTTTGGCAGAAGTCCAGTCCAGATATAGATCACTGGAATGGAGTTAAGAATGTCTTGTAATTTTGCAAAGTATCATAGGCCTCGTGTTGAGTAAGAAAGAATAAGTACTCTCAAATAGTTGTGGGTACAAATATTAAATTTTGACGAGCTGTGTAGTGAAATCCACAGTAGTTGCTAACACTCGCAGTTGGAGTATTATTGTGGAAAAGCTCCAAAAAACAGGTGTGGTGTCATCCATGATGCATACCATAGTATAACTTGTTATGAGGCTTAAGGAACAGGTAAAAGTGGTTAAGGGAATATGTATCCATATTTAACAATGGTAGTCAACAGCAATAACCATTTAAAGTAGTTAACTCCTAAGACAACATGTCAATTGTGCCGCCAAACACATTGACATTAAGTTATATGTTGTAAAGGAGAAAATCTAGAATCATTTTGAAAGCATTGAGCATACAAGTACCAAGCAAGTATTTGTGGATCCGCTTACCAAAGGCTAACCACCCAGTGCGTTCAGAGAACACACAGTCGACATGGGTTTACGGGAAAGCCTATGATTTCTGGATACTGAGGGCCTAGTTGAGAATCTGTTTCAAAACAGAGAGGTGCATTGTAGTTGTTAAATCTAATGGAAACTGACCGTGACGATAAGACACGCTCTATACATTGATCTGTGATGGAATGAGAAAAATATAAAGTAAGTTAAGTTTAAGTCATAAGGTGAGATCAAGCGGAAGAATGTTAGATTGATCTCCACCGGTTGGCCCAATGGCTAATTAGGCCCTTGATCCGCGCCCTGATCGGGGGCGCCCAGCTGTTATCCTGGTTGATGGGTCCCCGTCGTGCAGCGCTATAAAAGGGACGGTGGGGGCCGAGGCACAAGGGACGAGGTTCGCTGTAGCCGCCAGCGCCCCACCGATGTCCTAACCCTAGACCGATCGTGAGGGCACACTGTGAGCGACGAGAAGCGCCATCGCCTTCACCGCCATCAACAGACCGGGCCCGCACTGCTGCTACTTCATCGCCGGCGCCATGGCCGCGACTGGAGACTCGAGATGAGGTACATCATCATCAAGTTCTATATCTATGCCTAGAATTTACCCACTACATCAACACCTAGTGATCCTAGAATGCTATCACCAACATCACCTAGGAGATTATTAAAAGCTGCCTACCAGCAAGCTACAAGAAGAGTTCCATATCAAAATTGATGATCGGCCAAAACACATGGTTTCACATGACCAACTGACTGCATCCAAGCACAGAAATCAAAATCCCAGTCACGTTCCCATTGGAAACTTCGGGCGCTATCTTACCGTCGTCGTTTTGCCTTCATAGCGGATACTTAGTCACTATCCTAGCTGTCGTTGGATTCCCTCGGATGCTTTGTCGCCTTTGTCTCTTTA
This sequence comes from Miscanthus floridulus, assembly GCF_019320115.1. Classification (NCBI taxonomy): domain Eukaryota; kingdom Viridiplantae; phylum Streptophyta; class Magnoliopsida; order Poales; family Poaceae; genus Miscanthus; species Miscanthus floridulus. The sequence continues at coordinate 93,159,438 of NC_089593.1, forward strand.
GTCCCCTCTCTTGTAGATGTTTTGCTGTCGAGAGCGTGATGGCCCCCTGCTTGGCCGATACTTTGCCGCCATGTCGCTTGGTCTTTGCTGGCGGATGTGCTTTGCTGCAGTTATTGCTGGATGCTGGTTCAGTTGGGTTGGATTCTAGTGTTGAGGGTAGTAGTTGTTTATTTCTTTCTTTTTCATTTGTTCCTTTGCTTTGTTTTAGGTCACTTACCACTTGTTGGTGGTTTGTAATTTGTTCTATGAGGGATCTCTTGTAGCTGTGTCGTGTAACTCTCTTCTGCTTAATACGGACTATGCCACATTCACGAAAAAAGAAACTCCAGGTGCATTTGGTTAGTTTGTTGAGCACTGTTTCGCCTTGCCAAGCAAGGGTGCCGAGTGCGTTGGGGTGTTTGGTTCTTTGCCCTGATCGTCTTGGAGTCCATGCAAGCGAGATTTGGCTTGCTTGTGTGAGAGAGAGTAATCAGCTCGCTAGCCTAGGCAAGGTCCTCGTTATCCGTGTAACTAGGTAAGGCGAGACGTGGCAAAGAACCAAACGTGCCCTTCGTCGAGCATAATCAGGAAAGAGATTGCATCACCATATCACAAAGAAGGAGAGGAGAGATGCGATCTTGGCACTTTGGGAGTGTGCCGCTCAAGAGGATGAGGTCGATGCAGCTCAGCAGTTGTAGTGACCGAGAGACCCGTGTCCTGTCCTCGAAGCAGATCTACTTGTAGCCCTCACCACCGCCGCGGATATGCTCACAAAGCTCGTCATCACCGCCACTGCTACAGAGTACAAACGCACTCCCATGCCTTCGCCATGGATCTGCTCATAGTGCTTGATCGCCGCAGCCACTATAGGCGATGTGCTCACAGAACCGGCGATGCTCTCACAGGTCAAATCGGCCATCGACCGGCTTTCTTATTTTAACTAGGCTGATCACTCTTCCCAACAAACTTTTGGAGCTGACCATGTAAAAAAAATAGGGGCTGAATTTTCCAGAGTTTCTGAGCACCAAAACTTACTTTCCAAACAAGGCCTTAATTGGAATTGGAAGAAAAACTATTCACACCTTCCACAATTGCAAACAGGCTATAAAGAGTACAGACTTGTTAACAGGTTCCGCAGCTCTCGGTTATTACTGTCTTTCAGTGTCCTGGTTAATTATTTTTTCTTGAATACGCAAAAGGTTTGTGCATCTTTGTATTAAGATCGAGAAGTAAAAGCTACAACGATGCGCCACGAATGGCACACTAGGGGGGAAGTGCTATGCAATCGGCTCTGTCCTCCTTAGCAGAAAGAGATCATGGGCTATTACTCGCTAATCATGCTACCTAGCCATCACCGGCGATCAGGCGCGCTACCTTGTGTGGCGCCTCGGTCGCTCTCCCTGTGGGTCCGGGAAGAGCTGCCACATTGCCTCAGCATGCGAGAGGTTGAGCTAGTCCACGTTTGTGGCTTCCGTGGAAGGCCTCGTCTTCCCGTCAAGATGAATCACATCCGCTTCATCATCAGCACCTCTCCCCGCTTAGAATATGGGACGCGTGAGAGCGGCTGCGTGGCGATCTTCCTGCTGCGAGTCGGCAACTTTGGTTGTGCTTCCACAGTCAGCTGAGGCAGCAACGGCGATGGCGCCTTACGGATCTTGTCGCTGAAGCACCTGATTAATTATTCACAAAGCCATGCATTCATGCAAGGTTTCTGAACGTCGAGGACACTACAATTTCGATGGCATGGTTCATTTATTTAGTCCCCTCCCCTACAGACATGATCGAGGTAATTAACTTGTAAGCACAGACACAGGTAGTTGGTGTTTCAGCCTGTCTTGCTATTGTTGAGCTCTCTGGCCGTTTCATTGTACCCTACGGATATAGATGGACTGGAGCATTGCATGCATATGATTGTGCACACAATCGTCCAGCATAATCCATCTTCTGTTTTTTTGGGAACAGCATTATTTCATCTTCAAGAACTCGTCTGAATGGAATCTCAGCCCCAGGTTGGGCAGAATTTCAGTTCCGACACCATTATGTGTGGAATTGACATTATCTAAAAAAATGTGTGGAATTGATAGGAAGGACAAGGCATGGCTTGAATGTACCTATATAGTCCTATGCCAAGACCACATGGGCCTCTTCTATATAATATGAGCTCATGCTCACTCTGATGCTAGGAATAAAACCCAAGCTAGCACATATGCAGCATAGTTCATCACCCATTTCCACAGTGATTGGTGCCAACTGCACTGCATTTGTAGGTAGGGATGAGACGTTTGTGTAGGACTTGAAGGTATCAGGAATGGTTATCAAGGATATTCTAGGGAAGTAGGCTATTTTCCTATATATACCAGTCTACGTATCAAGAAACCCATGACTTGGGTGCACCACGGATCATCCTCTTTTAGGGCCAACTCGTTCATTCGAATCTTGTTGTGACGATGACACTGCTTTTCTTGTTGCAGGATGCCCCATTTTAGTTTCCCTTTATCCTCATGTTGGGCCGGCAGGTCGTTTTTTCATGTATATCATAGCTAATGGTATAAAAAACATTGGAACAACAACTTTTTTGCATCACAGCAAGACTGCAGGAGTTACATTAGCTGAGTTGAGCTCAGTATAAGCTTTCTTTTTTTAGACAATGATGAAAAAGAAAAACAACCGGCCATCTTCCCAGCCCCAGGAGGAGGAATCTGGCCATGCTTATTACAAGTTTCTCCATACTCAAACTTTTTCCACGGCAAGTCAAGTGATACCAATAACCAAATGACACACAAAATTATCCTTTTAATCTTAAACGTAAAAGACCATCCATAGGACCCAAAAAGAAGGACATGGACTTAGCTAAGACAAGCTTGATAAGTGGTCCACAGGTTCAAAAAAAACAGGCACGGTGAAGAAGGGTGCTCCACTTACCATCGCCATATTCGTTTGAGCTTGTTTGGCTGATAAGACATGACTAAAAATATTGTTGGCTGATTTGGTGTGAGAGAAAAGTACTGTTCGTTGGCTGAAAAAATACGGCTTATAAGTCAAACAAGCCCAAACGAACAGGACGCATATTCAGTTAAGAAATCTAGACGTCGAGCGCACCACGTGGAGCACATCTGAGACAGAGTTAGCTATCCCCCGTGGGGTGGCAGCTATCCCCCTTGTAATAAAATTCACATTAATATATATATGTAACTAAGTTATACATAATCCAATAAGTATAAAATTTTTATTATAGTTTATGCATACAATAATTAGCGCATCATAAAAATTTCACCACAAGTAGACCATAGAAACTGCAGCTATGAATTAATTACAGAAAAACATAGGTCTAAAGCTACAACAAAAAATTGTACTAAAGCATACTATATTATATGTTCACTGTGTAGATCTACTCATGTGGAGTCCAAAAAATCGGATTTTTCATTTTATGATTTTTATGTGATTTACTATGATTTTTTGAAGATTCAGTTGAAATAAATAAATAAATAAGACAAAACCGTCTTTGAAAACCATTTATAACCGGTCAGGGAGGTAAAACAAACGGTTTTAAAAGTTCAACAAGGTGGTTTACCTAGTTTAGAGTTCAGGAGAAAAAACAGACCTTCGTAAAAGTTGAGGGAGGTAATGTGGATTTTTTCGGACCTGGAAATGAATACTCTACCAAAGTTATCACAGTCTAATTGTGTCTCACATTTTTGGCCCACGTGTACATGCTTCAAACCAAGTTGCACATCTGGTATTTATTTATGGCACATATGCGTCATCCTAGCCTTTCTGGGTCAGGCCAATCCCACGTTTCTCTCCGCTCGGCCCGTAGTATATGGGCCAAAGCCCAATATTTGCAGAGATCGTCAGGCGGACACGTTCGGCCCAGCCCAGCCCCACGAGGAGAGAGAGCAGAGCAAGCGCCGAGCCAGGCACAGCCAGCCGCTGCCGCCTCCGCCTCCAGCTCCGGCTCCGGCTGCCCAGCCTCCCGCACCCCTCCCGGTCCCGGCGACACAAGGCAAGGGAAAAGGATGGCTCTCCGGCGCAGCGCCGGATCCCTCGCGCTCCGAGCCGCCGCCGCCTACCTCCGCCGCCACCGTCCCCATCCTCCTCCCCCACTGGCCCTTGCCGCCCCCATTCCCATACGCCGCCCGCTCGACCCGCAGTGCCGGCACTTCGCCGCTCCGCCGGGTACTCAGGTAGGCACCCCTCTTCGCTGCTGCTGCTGCTGCCTCCATTCATTTCCCCGTCGCTCGTAACCTCGCTGCGAGCGAGCGCAGAGATCGTGGGCGGCCTTGTGCTGATCTGTTCCGTCCCGTCTCGGTTTTGAAGGTCAATAGGAAGCGAGGCAAGGAGGAGGACGAAGGCCATCGCATGAACAACGCCATCACCGCTCCCTTCGTCAGGCTCGTCACGGATGAAGGCCACAACGTTGTCCCCCGGCATGAAGCCCTGCAGCTTGCGAGCAGGATGGACATGGACTTGATTGAGGTACACTGTCTACCGTATATATTTCTCCTGGATTCATGCATGGTGTGATCGTTTTGCTTGCTCATCACCTATTCCTTCTTTTACCCAACCCCAAGCCCCGTATTGTTATGACACTGTTGGAGTAATTTAATCCCTGCAGTTGCAGCCAATTGATAATGCTTATAGTAGTACCAAATATTAGACATTGTGACATTACAGACATCGTGTCACTTATGAGTGCCCCCTTCACATGCAGCCTGTTCGTTTCGGCTGAATTGGCTTATAAGCCATGGCTGAAAGTACTGCTGGCTAGTAAGCATGTGATGCTGAGTATCATAAAAGAAATAAAAAAGTTTGCTTGTAACAAAGCTAAATAAAACAAATGCCTTTTGATTTGTTAGCCTTCATGGAGGTTTTCTTTTCTTCCTGTGCTTTTGGATGCGACATGAGATGTTGATGTATATCGGACGAAATGCATTCTAGGAACACCTCTTTGGCTCTTTCCTTGTATTTTCCTTGAATGTTCTGTTGTTGTCAACCTTGACGCGAAACAAGCTTGCTAATTTCTTCTTATTATACTTAAATTATCTTCATGCTCATGGTTATCTTCTTGTGCAGGTCGACAGAAAATCAGACCCTCCTGTATGCAAAATCATGGATTTTCACAAAGAGAAGTATAAGAAAGAAACCAAGGAGAAAGAACGCTTGAAAACCAAGGTATTTTATACTTGCACACAACTTTATCTTTCTGTTTTCAGCCATAGGTATTAGAATCGTACATCAGTACAACATCACTTTCAATTGTATAGGCATAGAAGTTGTGCAACGAATACAATTGTATTCTCATCAAACCTGCACTCCATTTTATTTGTCTAGCTGTGACCAAACAGTTCATTGCATTTGTTTAAATCCTACAGGTAGCTTGACTCTTGTAGGTTTCACCCATGTACCAATAGGATCTTTATACAAGCAATAGATAGGTTCACATGAAAGGCATCTGTTTAGATGGATCACCGTTCACATACTTGTTCATGTCAATAGGATATGTACAAGTTGTTCTGTATGGGGTGTAATCACTAGTGAGGTACCTTTCTGGTTGTTGAGCTAAACCAACCAGATATTTTGGGCTCTCTATTTTAGTCAGCCATCTCTAATTTCTGCAGTATTTGGGCCTCCTAATTAGCAATCATTCAAGCTTGGATATGCAAAAGAGTGTTAACTATATTATCTCCTACCATAGGTGTCTGTAATTTTGCATGGCTCATATCATATTGTAGACCTATTCTGCTTGTTTTTAAACTTTGGATCTGTGCCTGATTTTTGCAGTCTGCTATCGTCTTGCGTGGAGGGGAGAACAAAGAAGTGCGATTTAAGGGGAAAACTGTGAGTAATTTTCTTTTTCTATTATTTAGGTGATTGCAACCTATCTCGTTGGCAATAACAGTTTGTCAGGTTTTTATATAGAGTCACATGCAGACTTTATTAGCACCTCGTAACTGGAGTATTGGCTTGTCCAAACTGCTGCAAGCTTATGTTCTGTTTTTCAGATCTATATACCTAATGCCTAGTTGAACTTGTCCCACTTTTCTGAGGCAAATTTTCAAACAGTAACTTTTGAAAACTCCCACCAGTTAAATGCATTGTGATCATTATGAAGACCTTGCATGAATCTTTATTGACAAACATTAGCTTTTCTCTGCAGGAACTAAAAGATTTGATGGTGAAAGCAGATGGGATTACCAGATTAATGGAGTGAGGTTACAGGGTGAAGGTGAGCTTGTCTTCCTTTCAATTCTGCAAATACCCCCATTGACAACCCAATGAATTTCTTTTTTTTTTTAGTATCAGATCAATACACCTTATATCAAAGGAAAACCTTTGGGTTCTTTTGAATTTCTAATCAATTGTATCATCTTTATGACCTCTTGTTTCCTTTCCCCTTGGATTCAAATAATTAACTTCTGACACACCAGAGCAATAGGCCTTATATCCTGGGAAACTAAAGGGAAATCTTTGTGCTCTGCTTTAGTTGTTTGTGTTATCACCTATTCTTTTTTTGCTCACTGTGATTCATATAATTGGCTTTTGATTCCAGAACAATAGACGACGACGACGACGACGACGACGACAACAACAACAACAACATAGCCTTTCAGTCCCAAGCAAGTTGGGGTAGGCTAGAGTGACCTTTTTCGAAAACCTCAGAACAATAGACCTCACATCCAACAACACCAAAGGAAAAACTTTTGCTTTTGGTTGTTAACAGTTGTTTCATGATGTTTGCTGGACAACCCCAAATAAATTTATGCACGAAAAAACAAGGAAACTAAATAGTATAAATTGATAATAAAGAGGGGAATTATGTGGATCTGTCATCAAGTATAGCATAATCTGTTATGTCTTGCTTGGTTCAGCCTCAGGTTTTATGTCCGTTCTTTTGTATAGCTTTAGTTGTTTCCTTTTTTTATCCATTTTGTGTGGGTGAGGGTGGGATCTGGCATTCCTGATGTAATGCAGAATCCATTCATTATCATCAGAGTAGGATTAGGGCTACACGGACTCTTTCTTACTCAGTGGCGTGCAATTGGTGACCTTATATACCTGTTGTGGGCGACATTTTTCTGATGGTCTCTGAATGGCCATGTCTATATCCATTTCCTAGTTGGACTGGGTGTTTTGGATTTAGCCAACTAAATTCTCAGCTGTCTTGTTCAACATATCTGCAATTTTTATTTGTAATCATATGCATATTTTTATCCTAATTTTTCAAATCGAACTCACAAAATCAGAATGTCCTTGTTTGACAGTGCATGGCCATGCCCTCAGGTAATGAAGGAGAAGATTTAGGAACACCACTATCTCGGTTGTTAGGACTTGTGAGTACTCTGCCCCTTATTGTCTCCCTGTTTCTCATTAACCAAATGCCATCAATTCCATTTTGAGATTAGTTAAGATCATGGTAACATGTTCAAGGCTGCTGTCAGTAAAAGCTCACTTCTTTCAGTAATTCCCATCAATTGAACAGATACAAGATGTGTGCATTGTCGAAAGTGGGCCGCACTTGGACTCGAAGCATGCATATGTTATTGTCAGGCATGTAAAGTTTGCAACAAAGAAAGGTGGGAAGAAAGCTAGCCAGGCCATAGAAGAATCAGGAAAAGGTACCCGCAGTGCTCTCTCTGAGTCACCTGTTGATGGTAGCAATAGCGAAGACAAGATAGTTGGAGATGTTTTAGGAAAACCTTATGATCATACCATCTCAGATCATGTTGAGAAAACAGTCACCCCCCTCTCCGGAGACTCTGCTGCCCAAAAAGAGGAGCAGGATAGAGAATTTAAAAGGGAGTTCAATTGGTCAAAATCCAACCCAGGGGCTGGGGGAAACAGAATTAATCCTGGCCAGTGGGGACCACAGGCATCTGAACGTGAACTTGGCTACAAGGATGGGCAACCTGGCATGGAAAAGCGAGAGAGTAACTTGCAGGACCAGGGTCCTGTTGAAACCAACAGATACGCTGCTCGGAGGCAGCCAATAAGAGGAGACAACAACCGAGGTTTCAACCAAGGAAGACCCGCCCAAGATGATAGAAGGAATGAAAACAGAGGCCGTTATGACAACCAGAGACCTCTGGAACAGCAGCATAACCGACCATTACCAAGGTTCAACCAAGGTGGATTACCACAAGATCCAAGGAACGAAAGGAGAGGTCCTTTTCCACTGAATAACATCCAAAGGCAACCAGCAGGTGGTGGTGATCCTAATCGAGCAAGCAAGAGTTTTGGGATCTTTAGTAGTACTCAGAAATCTGGATCATCTGAGCAGAGGAACTCGGATGGTAGCAGTAAGCCTGGTAATACTGTTTCGCCTAAAAGCTTTGGGATTTTTAGTTCTAGGAAATGAGATAGCCAAGGGTTCTACAGAAGAGGACTCTGGATATTTAATTTGGCACAATGGATCAAATCCTGGTTGAAAGGTTCAACAAACCTGCAGACATGAATGGGGCTTTTTGTTGTTTTATTTAGTATAAGGATTCATGGACGATTGGAGGTCCATTCAGCCTCAGCAGATGTGTTGTTTTGGTGATGAGAAAGGGCTCGGTGATAGCAAAATTTTGAGAAATACTTTTGTTGAGGTGCTCTTAACCTGTTGACAAGAGAAATTGCTGCCATTGTCTTGCTGGAAGAATTATTATTTGTATTCGAAATACAGTACAAGCCATAGTTTTTCCCCCATTCTATTGTGTAGTAGACAATTGTCTTGATAATCATCTGTACAAACAAGCAGAACCTAATAATATATTTTTATATAATTATTGTTTGGGGCCTTTACTTAGGTTTCAAGAAGAGCCTGATAGGCAACCAATAGTATATATTTTTTTAATTTTATTTAAACTACATTTTCCACACTTTTTACGCTGAATTATTCTAAAAATATTAATTTAGAAAAGAGTAAAATACACCGGAGTTCCATTAACTTTCGGTGAAGTGTCATCTAGATCCATCAACTTTGAAACTGCATTTTTTGGTCCATTAACTTTCGTTTTGTGTTAGGTCCATCAGCTTTGACTCTTGCATTTTTTGCCCATGAACTTTTAAAATGGTTCACTGCAGGTCCACGCATGCATGCACGCACGTCGGCTTTTTGCGTCGGTGGAGCCATGCCTGCACTCCGCCTTCGCTCGTCTGCCGGGCATACATGTGTGTTTCCCTGCTCGAATCATGATAGGGGCGCATCGCCACGCGGCTGCCCGACGCGGCCGTCGACGACCTTCTCATCCCGAGCTACTCGTACCTCGTGGGGACGCTCTACGACATGGCGCGTGGCAGGTCCAGCAGCAGACGGTGGTGGCACAGACTCGCCGGCCACGCATTGAGCAGAGCCCCTGAGTTCTGGTCCTTGCCGCTAACGAGCCCGGCCCTGGTGGCGTCGTCTGGGGTGTCGGGGGACCCGAACGCGGCGCCGCCGTCGATGGAGCGGAATAGCTGCACGTTCCACGTCTCGGGGTCGTCCGGGAACGTGACGGGCGACGGCGGGATGAGCTCGTCGGCGAGGTCCCGGAGCTGGATGAGCAGGTCCTTGCCGCCCTGCTTGCGCCATCGCTACTCGAAGTTGTAGAGCACGTCCCATGCCACAGGGCCCTCGAGGCGGCAGTGGATGTCGTGCCACGGCTCCCTCGGCCCGCCCTTGGCGATGGCGGCCGTTGCGAAGTTTGGCTGGTGGAAGTCGTCGTGGTGCACGCCGTCCAGCGTCCGGAATAGCGAGTGGGACGGCGTGTCGTAGCGGCCGTCGCAGAGGTCCAGCCCGCCCACGAAGCTGAGGATCCTCTGCTGCCGCTGCGACGACCGCGACACCGGCATGTCATGGTCGACGACGACGATCTTCTGGTGGTGCGTGAACATGGTGGATATCTGCAGGTCCTGCACGATGCTCCCTGAGTCGTCGGGGTTCCGCGGGCACAGCACGCATTGCACGTCGGTGCCCTGGAAGTAGTTCATCGTCTCCTCGTCGTGGGTGGCCATGAGCCCGTCCTTCTTGAGCACCCCTACGGAGGTGCGATCGTCCCAGACGAGCATGAGCACGCGGACACCCTCGCCAGCCTTCTTCTTGAGCAGCTCGCCGAGCGTGACGCCGCCGACGGGCCTGGGCGGGCGGGCGCCGTCCCTGAGCAGCGTGATCTCCGTGTACACCGACCACCCGGTGATGTAGATGAGGTGCTTGGCGCCGCTGATGGCATCGAAGATGTCCTCCCAACACTGGTGCGCCTCGTAGCACCTGCCGCCGTCGAGCGGGATCCGCGGGACGAAGCCGTCGGGGACGTGCGCGTCCTGGTACTGCGTGACCCTGCACCCCTGCCGCTGCGAGAAGAAGGTGTAGGGCACGCCGGGGTACTTGCCGCTGCGCACGCCCCTGCCCCAGCTCCGGTCCTTGGAGATGTCAAAGTACTGGAGCTTGACGTGGACCTTCCCGCCGCTCTCGAGCGGCTTGCGGTCCTTGCCGTCGCCGCCGCCGCAGAGCAGAGGCGCAGCCAGCGGTCCACCTCGTGGCCGTCGAAGATGTCGCGGACGGGGAGGTAGGCGACGCCGACGGTGGAGGCGCCGATGGGGTTCTTGGCCCGGATGGTGAAGACGACGTCGGAGGCGAGGTGCGCGCAGTAGACGTGGAAGGACTCGTACCACCGCAGGCTGGCCGTCTCGTCGGGGAGCGTGCGGGTGCGGCCAACGCGGGCCTTGCCGAGCTCGATGGTGGCGTAGATCTTGCTGGTGCCCTTGCCCACGCCCACCGTGTCCTCGACCGTCTCAACCAGCTTGCGGAGGAACCCGGGAGCCTAGCTGCTGGGCCTGCAGGAGTTGGACAGCTCCTCTGCCCCAAAGATGGTGACGTGAAGCGAGCCATGGAGCAGTATCCTCGCCATCCCTCGCGTCGATTTCAGATCACCTGCACATACATACGCAACCAGAGCCAATGTATGATGGCAAACGTACGTACAGATTCCAGCAGGAAAACACACATGCATACCCGGCAGACAAGCGACGGCGGCGAGTGCAGGCATGGCTCCACCGACGCAAAAAACCGACGTGCGTGCATGCATGCGTGGACCTGCAGTGAACCATTTAAAAAGTTCATGGATCAAAAATACAAGAGTCAAAGCTGATGGACCTAGATGACACAAAACGAAAGTTAATGGACCAAAAAATGCAGTTTCAAAGTTGATGGAACTAGATGACACCTCACCAAAAATTAATGGACCTCCAGTGTATTTTACTCTTTAGAAAAAGTTAAATAATGAAAATAACAAAAATCCTAAATCCTGGTATACGATGGCTTGTGAGCCTCATCAACTTTTCTCAGGCGGCGAGCAATGACGGAGGACGCGATCAGAGGCCCACTACTATATGGTTGGTACTTGAGGCCCAGTGAGCCTGGCCCAGGACGCCTAGTGAGCCTGGCCGCTTTTTTCTTTCTCTAAAAAATGGGAAAAGTCTACCCCTTGCTCAACTATAGCAAAAGTCAGTTTTTCCTCCCTCAACTAGAATACCAGACATAACTCCTCCCCTATCATTTTAAACCGGACATATGACCTCCCTGGTTGTTTCTCTAGTCGGTTTTTCTCTTTTTTGTTTATATTTATTTTAGCTAAATATTTGAAAAATTATAGTAAATTACAGAAAAATTATAAAATGAAAAATCTAATTTTATTGGACTCCTCACATGAGTAGATCTACACAGTAAATATATGATATGGTATGCTTTAGTACAAAATAGAAAATATGTGTTCTCTGTGTAATATTACTATTGTTATACATAGAAACAAAATTGGATTTTTTGATTTAAGATTTTTCTGTAATTTACTATTATTTTTCAAAAATTCAGCTGAAATAAATATAAAAGAAAAAGAGAAAAAACACCTAGAGAAACAGTCAGGGAGGTCATGTCACATTTGAAAAGATGGGGGAGGAGTTATGTTCGGTTTTCTAGTTCATGGAGGAAAATCTAACTTTTGCGATAGTTGGGATGCAAAGTAGACTTTTTTCAAAAAGAAATAGGGTAGGCAACGCGCTCAGTGAACCTGGCCCAGGACATCTAGTGAGCCTGGCCAGGACGCCTATGAGTTTTCTTTCTCCTAAAAAATAAGAAAGAGTAAATTATATATGACTGGTCCCTAAACTATTGTTGAGCTCTCGTACCGGTCCTGAAATTAACAAACTACAATTTGGGCTCCCTAATCTATTTTAGTGGACCATCCCGGTCCAAATTAGCCACTCACCCCGGCCGGTGGCCGATCTGGCACTCCATGTCCTTGTCCAACAACATGAACATAAAAAACTTAAAATGTGACGGTTTTCATCATTCAGTCTCCATTCAGTTTTCAGAGACAGAATTTTCACAGGAACATGCAGCTAGTAGTTGCATAAATTGCTACATTGCTGAACAAACGTATTGTGCAGCTAGTAGTCTCTCCTCGCCGGCGGTCTGTCAAAACTGAAACAGTTCATCCTAGTAGAGTTGATGCCAAATTTCAGCACTGTCCATCAGCAGACAGTATTAGGTCTACAGCACATTCAGACAGCGCACCATATATTATATATAGTATCTTCAGACGGTATGAAATATGATAAAATTTGCCAGATTTTTTAATCGATCTCACCAAATAGCAATGCCTCAGCAGTCAAAGCGCGATGGCCCGGAAATTTAGGCCTGCAAAGCGCGATGGCCCACGAATGATGTTCAGTCTGCGAAGTTCCACCAGGCTGTGAAGCATCTCGTGCGAAACCTGCGAAGGCTCTTGAACATCGGTGCAGCCTCGGTCCGCGACGCGAAGGTCGGGCTGCCCCCGGTCGTGTCATCCATACCATACCAAAAGACAACCTTTGTGTTGCTCAAAAAAAAAACACAACCTTTGTTTGTGCGTCCAATAAATTTATCTTCTCATTGAGAAAAACACCTCGCTTACCCTCAGTTTGCCTTTATCGCGCATGCACATTAAGTTTTGCTGGCATGGGCTCATGCACTAATACCTTCGCTTGTGAATTTCTTGTGAACCTATAGTGATCACAATTGTTGCAGGCTCTTACCCACTCCCGTGAGTTCTCTCACTCACAATTTCAATTATAATAATCCTTGGACAGTATCTTATCAACTCTACGTGCTTAACCTTTGTGACATGATGACTAGTGTTGACCAAATGCGGTCTTCCAATACCCTCAACATTATGTTTAAATTCTATGCCGTGGCACTCACACATTGTGTTGGTTCTTACGGCGCCCTTTATAGGGCTAGGCGTGTGATGCCTATTAGCGTGTGAGCCACTAAATGAGTGTGTCGTCATAACGTGGACTAAGTTGCCGGCAAGCAACCGAACCACGGAATAAATCTTGGTGTCATCTTGGTATTCGTAATTAATTGATTTATCTCTTGCCCAGTTCGGTATACCTCATTATCACCCTTGCATTACTTTCATTGATTCACTTTGTTTAGTAGTAGTGCTTGTTTCTCTTGCTAGTTAAATAGAGAAGTAACTAGTTGTAGCTAGATGTAATTAGTTGTTCATCTTCCTAGCTCACTATTGGTAGAATTGGAAGACATAGCCTAGTTGATTGTGTGATATACATTTAGAAATCATAGCAACTAGAATTGGTAGGTGGCTTGAGTAGCACTCTTGTAGAGCTAGAGCAAAATTGCTTATCGCCTTATTTGTGTCTAACACTTTGCTCTAGTACTTTGTAGAATTTTTAATTAGGCTATTCAACCCCCCTCTAGCCATTTAGGACTTTTCAGTTAGCCCCTTCTACACAACAAAGAAGGGGCCTATGGCGCCAAGACAAAGGAGACCAAAGCCCAAGGTGAGAAGCCATATATTAGGATCCATCTGCCTGTACCGCATGCCCTCCTCGGTATATAAGGGGAGGCATGGGCTCCCGTAGAAGGGATCGATCAGATCAAGAAGGATCAGTTCACAGAAATTGAGCATGAATTGGCCAAGACTCTAAGGTAGCACCACGCGATTGCCTACCAATCTCTCTCTACTCCCACCATTGTAAGAAACCCCCGATTGGACATTCCTAACATGAAGAACACTATACTGCTAGACATAGGGCTCCAAAGTCCAAACTAGGATAAATCGCTTATGTCCCCTGAGTGTTTTGAGTGTTTGAGCCATCGGAGATCCACACACCAACCTCCGACAAACAACATCATGCTTGTCGTGGTTCCGAACCCATGACTACTTCGGCGATGACTTCATCAACGCCTTACCTCATGTTCGCATCGAGGGTCCGCAATCGCCTTCGGTATCATCGACAACATCGCGTCTCCATCTTGTTTAACACAAGGGGCTCGCCGGTCTACTTCCTCGATGACTTCATCAATGCCTCGACATCACTTCCCGCTTGAGGATTCCCTAGCACATCTCCATTGACGTCGTCACCACCTCGCTTGTCTACTTCGGCGTGGCGTCAACTACAGCTTTACCCTGCTACCCTCAACCATGGACCCACTGCTAACCTCGTCATTGAGTTTGGCTCTACCCTACTACTTTTGGCTCGGGGACTCACCACCAACACCACTACCACCTTTGGCTTGAGGGGATCGCCGAAGATGTCAATGACAACTTCATTGTTGTCTTTCCATATTGTTTGGCTCGAGGTTTCATAGTCATCTTCACTATCATCTATAACATTGTCTCACCATCACATTTGGCTCTAGCAGCCCATCCTCAGCAATGACACCAACTTCAACATCATCCCACTACATTGAGCCTAGGGGCTTGCCATCGGCAACAATGACAACTACAACTTTGCCTTACTACCTTTGGCCTAGGGGCTTACCGTTAGCATTGTCCTCAACTCTAGCTTCACCTCGCTACCTTTAGTTTAGGGGCTCACCGTCAGCATCAGTGACAACTAAAGTTGTGCCGCTACCTTCAGCCCAAGGGCTCGCCATTAGCATCGACATCGACTCTAGCTTCACCCTATCACACCTTTGGCCTAGGGGATCACTGCCAGCATTGGCATCAACTTGATCGTCACTCCAATATCCTCGGCATAGGAGCTCGCTATCGGTGCAGTAGCATCAACTTTAGTTTTGTGCTGCCATCACGTTCATCTTGGAGGGTCCATCCTCAGCTTCGGCGTCACTTACAACACCACCTTCACCCTCGCTTAAGGGGCTCTCATGTCTACTTCAACAAAGACTTCATCAATGCCTCACCATCACATTCGACTCAAGGATTCGACGTCATCTACAACACCGACTTCACCTTTGCCAACAATTTTGTTAGAGGCTTCTCATCAACTTCACCTTCATCAAATAGCGAGGGTTACACCATTATCTCAAACAACTTGTCGACAACTTCAACAACGTCTACAAGCTCAAAGACCCTCCCCCTCCCAATTTCATCACCAACACCTTCGTTGACTAGGCACCATACCTTCGCCACTCATAAGCACTAGCAAAGAGGGCTAGGGAGGGTGCATTGGAGAACCAATCCAACCTAGCGGACATACCTTGCTTGACGCTGATGAGACAAAGGAGGCAAGCTTCATTGACTATGATAACTACTCCACCTACATGCACCTCGACAGATGTGCCATCATCGACCTTCGATGACTATGACAACTAATATGACTACTTCCAGTACATAAAGCGCAGTGGTGAAGAACCTCACAACAGCTGAGATGAGCTAAGACAAGAAGAGACAACACTAGCTAACCCCAGCAAGGTGAAGACCCTCGTAGCCGCTGACATAGGCAAGAGTGAGATCGTCCACCTCCGCAAAAGAAAAGGTCATCGTCATCAGATCGTGGCCTCCAACTTTCACCACCAAAACATTTTTCTACTTTGAGGACACCTACCAGAGCCCAAGACAGGCATCAAAATTGTACTCTAGGACCTTTTCCTATTATTGTAGTAACTAGGTTTTGTTATACCTACCAAAGCCTAGTGGCTAAGGGGCTACTATTGGGGCAAAGGGTGGCTGACCCTACCCCCTTTCATATAGAAAAGCCCAAGGCCCAAGAGGTCTAAGGACCCCATGTAAGTTGTAAGCCAAAGGGGTAGGGAGGAAGATTGCCTCCTCCTAGGTCCCCTATATATAGAGCCCAAGAGGCAAGGGGTTCTCCCTCATTCTTCAACACTAGTCTTCCTTTTTCCTATGCAGGACTAGTTACCCTAACTAAACCTTCACCTCAGTGAAGTTATATGTGAATGTCGAGATCCAAACAATGTGATGTTACAAACTAGTATCAAGCAAAAAGTAGTCTCATGCTGTCATCAATAGGCTAGGAGCAACCTGTCATGTGAATTTTCTCACCCTGCTCAAATTATGCATGCTTAATGATGGTCTTGACTTGTGAAACTATTAAACTTAAAATACATAGAGCAAGTGGTTCTAATTGAAGTTTTCTAGGAAATTGGAAAATGGTGGACCTGTCTACCTTTTTCGTCCTCCATCATTAAGTCTATACAATATCCACTAAAGCATAGTCATGTCCTCAAGCTACTGCTTTGCCACCGCCTCAATGTCCTTCTCACCATCCTTCTCCTAACCATCCACAGTATGCCTTTGACACTATCCTCGATCTCTAGCCACTCAGGAAAGAAGTGACTATTGCCAGTGCAGCCATTGTCATCAATGTTCTTGTCTATCGAGATTTTTTCTTCTCGAAGTCCATGTACGACAGATAGATCTAATTTTAGACAAGATTCAAAATCTTTTCTCTCTTCTAGAATATGTTTCCTAGACTCAAGTATCTCCTAATAGACTAAATCCAACAAATCTTCATATCTTTTAAGAGAGTCTAGGATCATATTTTTTGACTCAACCTGTGGAAACATATCCTATGTTTTTAAAGACAATATATGTTATTGAAAAAAATAGATATATTTATATTATTAACACATAAAATTTAAAAGCAGCAGTAGTAAAAAGACATACTGATATCATAACGACGACACTTTAAGCCTCAATCTACTGCCGATCTATTAAATGATCTCTACAAAGGAACCAAGTATTAAAAGTGAATTAATAAAAAATGAACATAACCCATTCACATCTATTTTCAGCGTTGCTAAATACTTACCAATATTGTATCATTTAACTCGCTTTTCAGCTCAGAAGTTCTACCAAAAGCTATTTTCTCCAATTCTCCTCTTAGGAGTGTCTCTGCAAGATCTACTACCGCACTAATTGAATCTTTCACTGCATATGAAACAGGTAGGGGTCAATAATCTATAAAGCCAACACAACCGTGAGTTAAAACTTAGAACATAGATAAATAGTACCTTAAGTGTAACTTTTTATTCTTTTGTTTGCAACTGATTAGTTTAGTATTTATGCCAATATGTTCGTGTCCTCTCTAAAAAGCTTATCTAAATTGTCCAAAGTGCTTGGATGCTACAACAATCGTTATGTCCAGCTTATAAATATATGTTGTTTACTTAATTGACAATGGGGAATGGGTAAGTCTAGTTTTCATAATCAGATCACTTGTAAACAATAATTCATATCTTTATTTCCTCCCTTGCCATGTTTTAGTGTAATATATATGCATATCCTGATGGGAAAAGAAGTGTATATAAGATTATGATGTTCTATAACAGTTTTGACTAGGAGTAAAATGACATCGTAGTTTTCTAACTCTAAGCATGTGAGGTTATCTTAATATTGTCTTACCAGAAGATTTCAGTCCCATTTTTGCACAAATAAAGTGTAAACATGCAGAGGAACATACACTACCTTAACTCCCGGGCTAGCCTTCGCACTATGGTGGTTTGGGGCGAAACAGAAGTAGGACACATATATCTTTATCTGTATCTATACCTAATATTAGAGAGCCAAAATTTCTTCCTCATTTTTTGGTCCAGCTTCATCTAACTAATTGGTATCACTCTTCTTTCATTATCACTCACTTACTTTATACTTGTAAAAATCTTATATTACAGTTACACCTACACTATTTTTTTGGTCTGTCTTCCTCTAACTACTTGATATCACTCTTCTTTCGTTATCACTCACTTATTTTAGAAATGCAAAAAATACTATATTAGCATTAAACCCACTCATATCATATATTCACGTCATGCCACATACCTTCTATAATTTTTAAACTCACAACGGGTACACACAATAGTCCTTATTACAGGCCTTGAAATTTCTCATATAGGATTAATCATTTATTGCACTAACTTTATTACAGGCCTTGAAATTTATTTAACAATCAAACCCAATTACATGAGGCTCATGTCCTCTTGGGTCCAGTTCTATATTTTTTTAGGTTTTGTTTCTGTTTGGAGTTTTAATGATGTTCAGATCTAGGACTCCTCAAGGTCTGATTGGTTTCTAGATTTTTTTCGTCTTTATTTCCTATCTATTTTTCTTCCTTTCCGTTTCCTTTTTCTCTCATGTTAGTTGCTAGAGTCTTTTTTGTTTTTATTACTTTTCTGAGTCTTCTGTTTGTTATCATAGTCTGATCGGTTTCTCAATTTCTTTTTTATGTATGTTTTTTCTCCCTTTCCATTTCCTTTTTTCTCTCTAGTTAGTTCCTAGAGTTTTTTTTTTATTTTTACGAGTACCTTCCGTTCCTCTTCTGTTTGTTAATCATAGATAAATATCAAAACAAATAATAATTTTATCAAAGCAAACCTTAAACCTATTACCCTAAATGTTGATATACTTTTGATTATCAATAAAATTTATTCTTATTACAACCTAAATCAGCCAATAGTCTAACTAATGAAACCTTGAACTGAAAGCAATTTATTGTCCAATCCAGTCTAAGTAAATGTGTTTCCAAGTTGTACGCATGTATCAGTACAATCCCCCGTGATGGAATTCATGAGGGGTCTCTTCTCATAATCATCAGCGGACAGACTAGCCTTTTACACGTGGGCAACTAACTCTTTGTCGATTTGAATTAGAGATTAGAATTGTAGATTTTTATGGGTTCTCAAAGGAAGTCACATAAACTCGATATTCAATTGTGCTATTACATAGATAGTATGAAAATTAAAACTATGGTATATTTATGTGTAAATATTTGAGTGATCGATAGTGCGAGGGAAAATTTACCATGTCTGTATTTTAATTTGATACATGCTTAGACATTGTCATTTATTGTCACCAACACGCCATGAACCAAACAGGTTTGCAACCAATTGCTCCACGCACAAAATCTACTAACAGGAGCTGAAACACACACTTGGAGCCAAATAAACTAGCTTCAACCGGCTTTGTCCTTCGTAGTGGTGGGCCCACCACAATCGCAGTGGTGGGCCCACCACAATCGCAGTGGTGGCAAGCGGCTACCGGCGCCAGAGGTGGTGGCGAGCGGCTACCGATGATTGCGCCGTGTGACCCTTGGTGGCGGTGTGACCCCTGGTGGCGACCTCAGGTGGTGACAAGGTGGTAGGGGTGGGGTAGTGAGAGGGCTTCATGGATGTGCGGTGGAAGGAAGGAGGCCAGGTGGGGAATGGATAAGGTGTATAGAAGAAATGAGAGAGGAGTGGAGAGAATAAAACAATTAAAAGGAGAAGATAGAAAAGAGAAAAAAAGAAATGAAAAAAGAAGGGTATTATCAACATTCCATCCCTTTTATCTACTAAGAGAAATTGTTTTACTAAAAATTTCTCTAACCAAAGAAGTCAGAGTAGGGATGGCAACGGGGCAAATTTGGATCGGGTGGAGCTTTCTGAAAGCCCTAGTTTGGTTTTAGATAATTGATGAAACCTAGGACTAACCTTTGATCTAAGTGTGTGAATTAGATAAGGTGGTCCAATCCAAATGGTGGAGCAAGTTAGAGGTCCATGGTGATGAAGGTGTACATGAAATGAAGATGATCATGCTTCACATTTGGAAAAGAAGAAAGAGAAAAAAACAAAAATAGGCTCAAGGCAAAGGTATAATGATAGGAGCCAATTTTGGTTTGCACTCAAGACACCATAGAGGGTGTGAGTGATTTAGGATCGATAGCCGTACTATAAAAAGGGGAAATCTTCGGCTAAACGGTTATCGAGTGCCACTAGGTAACATTGTTCTTGCATATGCATTTAGGAACCTAGTGTGCTCACTTTGACCCTTGTAAAATGCTTTAAAAAACTAACTCACGTGCACACAAGTTCTACACTTTGTGGTTAGCAAGTTGGAGGCAAGGGCAAAGTGGTTGTGGACTTAGAAAAAGAAAAGGAGGTGAAGACTGTCGACTAGACACTAGTTTCGTCCCGACTGGACGCTGCCTGGCGAGTCCGGTCAATTATAGGCGGCAGTGTTGTGTTCGCTAAGATGAGCAAGGAGCGACCAGACGCTGGTTTTGTCGCATCGGCGTGTCCGGTCACTTTTTCTAGAGGAGGCGAGTTAGGCGATCGAACGCGTAGGGGCCCCATCAGGTGAACGCTGACGTCATCCTCGCCAATGCGCGTAGAGAAGAGAAGGTTGACTGGACATTAGGGAATGTCAGGACATCTCTGACTTAACGTGTTCGATTAGTAAAAACACGCTCTGGACCCTTACTGGAACTAACCTGACGCTGGGGTGCCCTGGGTTCGGTCATGAGCAGAGGCGTGTTCGGTCATGACTTAAGACACGAGCGTTTAAGTCTTGACCATTGAGATTGGATGGATGAGGTTTGAACGCAAGGGACACGTGGCTGCATCTGAGCGACCGGATGCTGGCGTGGCGCGTCCGATCAGCACGTAGAGACCCCTTTTTGACCCTAACGGCTCTATTCGTTTGAGGGGGTCTATAAATAGTGTTTGGCCAGCTTAGGGCTTACTTTCTTGGCACTTTGACATACTTGACATCCTTGTGAGCCTAGGAAAACACCTCCCACTCATCTCCATCATTGATTCATCATCATAGTGAGTTTGGGAGTGATTCCAAGTGCATTTGCTTGAGTGATTGCATCTAGTGGCTCTTGGGGATCGTTGTGGCTGCAGATTTCTTGTTTCTCTTGGTGGTTGCTACCACCTAGATGGCTTAGAGTAGCGGAGGAGCTTCAGCACATGTTGGTGATTCTTGTGGTTAGCTCTAGTGATTGTGAGGGGTCTTGTACCTTCCCCAGTAGAGAGCCGAAAGGTAGCTCTAGTGGATTGCTCGTGTCATTGACTTACCTCACTTGTGGGTAGGTTCTTGTGGTATCCAGTTGTGTGGACAAGGTTTGTGCAACACCTCTTAGCCGGCGAACCACCAAGTGTTGGTCGACATAACGGGGACTAGCGTGCTAGCAAGCACGTGAAGCTTGGGAGAAAAATCTTGTCTCTTGTGTGATTAGATTTCTCCCGATGATTGGTTGTCATTTTATTGTGATTGGTTCATCCCTCGATGCGGTGGTATAATCACCCTACCCACTCCATTACTTTCTTGCAAACTAGTTGTATCAAGCTCTTTAGTGTAACTAGTTTTGAGAGCTTGCTTTGTAGCTTAGTGTTGACGGTAGTTACCATCCATCATAAACCATCAATATAACTTGAAATCATGCATGAAAACGATCACCAACATAGACTCAGGGGTTTAAACTAACAATTTCCATGAGTTTTGGTAAATTTATGTTTTCAGCAGGGTTTATCTAGAAAACCGTCAAGGTGGATCAAATCGTCAAATTAAATCGCACTTATCCGCAGTGAAAACAACCCCAAAAGGTTCTAGAAGACTCGAGAGGACACCACACCAAAGTGGAGGCCGAGGCGCCACCAGGTGGGGCTGGCTAGCCTCACCTGTAGGTCGGCTGGCCCCTAGGGCCCACCTGTCAGCCCCCCACTTGTATGTCGGTTCTCCACTACGTTAAGGATTGCATCTACGCCTTTATTCAACTCGGTTTGATCCGAGGGCTCAGAATTGATGCTCCGGCCTATATATACCAGCCCCTGCCCCCCTCCCTCAGACAGATCTACCATAAGTCAAAAGTAGGATAAAAAATTAGGGTTTCTAGAGAGAAGAGAATAGAGCTCCAATTCTTCAAGTTCTAGTATAGGCTAGCTAGCAAGGTTCAAGTATAGTTTGGGCTATTGCTTATGATTCCGGATTAACCGTTTGGAGGCCGATATATCCATTGTATCCCTCTTATTTTATGACTTTGTGCTACTTGAATACTATGTTGCTATTTATTATGTTCCTAGTTTGCCCTAGTTATATGCTTGATATAGTTATGATTGATGATGAATATATGCATATGTTCGCAAAGCGCTTAGCTCAGTACTCGAGTGAGTTGAGTGGTCAACATTATGTAAGTATGGTGCTTAAATATTGTTTACCTACAGATGCATTCTACACTCTAGGTCATGTGGTAGATTGAGAATGTGACACTCCCATTGAGTCCTTTGTAGTCCACTCCCCATTTGTAGAGCAAGTAGAACCCGGTTACGAAGGGAGTCAAGCTCTGTTCTTGATCTTCCTTAGTAATGTTCCTTATGCATAGACCCAAAGTTAATTATGCTATAGATGAGAGTGTATATACTTGGGTGTACAAAAGACTTAGTAAATAAGGAATAACTTAGGAATCTTTTACTCTTAGGTAATCTCCTACCTAGCTATACTACATTTATGAGTATCTATTCCTATCTCTAGATTCCTATCAATGCCTTACACTTATCATTTATTCATCATTTGACTTACCCCTGCTATAGTAAGAGAGTTAATGATCTTGTCATAAGTATGCATATTTGTCAATATCCCTTGCCACCCCATCGCTCCTCCCTGTGGTTAAAATATAAATAACGATATCTGGCATACTCCGGGGTGAAATGCTACAATGGTATATTATTTGTGCGCTTATGGATACCTACTATATATATATTTCCTCAATTACAAACTGACATGATTAAATACCAACAACACATTTCTGGCATCATTGCTAGGGATGACAACTTAGTAAAGAAGTGATGCTAAGAAATGTCAATAAGCATTTCTAGCACCGTTGCTGGGGAAGGGCACATGACTATAGAGAATTGATCAAATAAATACTTATTGATGAAATCATAACACCTCTGCTTTAGCAGGCTTACCCTTTTTGTCTTTGTTCATATCTTATACAGGGTATTGCAGGATTGGTTCTGATTCATCAACAAATTCCATCAATCACAATCAAACCAATGAAAAGGAAGCTCAACACCTCGCGAGCAGCCCAAGCCACATCCTTGCCTGGCCTGCTAGCACACGTGGCCCATGAGCCCACCGGCCCCCGCTGGCCTAGAGCCACGCCCTAGATTTAGAAACCCTAGGGCAGACGTGCTCCAGTGACTACCGCTGCCGCCACGGGCTCACACCCCACGTGCTCTGATGCCTCGGTGTCTGTAATCCAAACCCCTGCATCCAGCTCAATGTGTCCCATTTGTGGCACGAATGATGAGGATCATCGGGTGCCCCTCAAACCCTAGGTGCTGCGCCTATAAATTGTCACAACTGATGCTCCCATTCCTCTTACCTATCTGCCATCGCCGCCAACCCCTTCCTACTCACGCTCGCTTTCTTCCACCACCAGCCGCCGCGCGCCCGGTGCCTCGCCATGTCGCGCCGCAAGCCGAGTGCCACTGTGCCATAGTTGCCACAGTCGTGCCTGCTCCTTCCATAGCCATGTCGTGCTCGGTCGTGGTCGGCCCTATTTATGTCTATGGTCCACGCTGTCACCAGCGCTGACCACCAAACACCACCACCAGAGCTTCATCACCAGCGCCGTCCTCACTGAGTTGCAACTCCAATGTGCTGCTCCTCCATCTACACAGATGTTGACCCCTGTTTCCTCCCCTTCACGGCCAAGGCCATGACATCGAGCACATCGCTCAGGACCATGCATTGTAGGCATGACCTCGATGCACCTCTTCTTCGATGCTGAGAACCCATGTTTGCCCTACGCCGGTCTCCACCTCGAAGAGCTCTTCCACCTTGTTAGAGCTAGAGCTAGGAGCATCACATCCACGACGAGATGCTACCCCTCGTCGTGCCCTGCCATCATCCTCGCCGGCTAGGACCACCTCAATCACGCCTCCTGCTTCGACAAGCCAGCACTGTGCCTCTCCTTCACACCATAGCCGCAACCAGCCACGACCATGCTAACCCCATCCCTACTCCACCCCACCTCCACTATGTCCTCACTGTTCCAACCTCGATGTTGGCCAGCTCTCCTTCCCTAACATCCCTCTTCTTCCTCATCGGAGCACCTTTTCCACCGCTAGTGAGCCACCATGAACTAAAGTTCCCACCTTTCCCTCTCCTTTCCCTTTCTGTTGCCATGCTTGTCTGATGCTCGGCCTTCATGCCGCATTCCCTCACTACTGCAGGGAGGCCATGCCTCTACCATTCCTCAAGCACAGCGAGCCCCTATTCTAGGCCGCATCCAGCAGCAGTAGTCAGCTTCCGACCATCATCCTCCTCCATGCCGATGAGCTTCTAGCAGCCAAAGCTCCCTCTTTTCCTTAAAACCCCACCTCTTCCTGATCGCTTCCTGCTATGAGCTCAAGCCATGGCCTTGCATCTTACCTCACCAACTTCGGCCATCACCGTCACCATCTCCAGTCGCCTGTGGCCCCGTTTGGCTAGCCACAGCCACCTCCGGCTCGCCATAGCAAGCCACAGTGAGCTATAGATGGCCAACAGCAAGCAATAGCCAGCTGAGAGTGGCAGCAACAATCTCGTAGCTCACCCATGCCCATCCTCGTCTTTGTAGCAAGGTCAAAACCCTCCAACCCTTGCCGGCACCGTCCCTGACGTCGTCGACAACCTCTTTTTCATAATTATTCACACTCATTCATACGTCTCTTATCGTCTATACCTGATCATACACTTGTTGATACATGATCTATCTATTATCTATATCTAAACATGCCTATGATGTGCCTTTGCCGCCAGTCTAATCTCTTATTGCTATGGATATGTGCTACTCTGTCTAGTCATCGTCGTGTCAGTTTGGCTCTTGTTCTTGTGTTGTTTGTGTCGTCGGTTGTGTGTCGTTTGTTGTTGTCTGTGGACCGTACCTTCGAGCCGGTTGAGAGAGCGATTGTTTGAGTGTTGCGATCGCAAGCTCGTCTCACCATGGATGTGATGCCGAGCATATCCCTTCTCTTGTGCTATAGTTGTCTTCTTCGGACTATGATCGTTAACGACCCTATTTGTCCCTAGAGCGAGGCATTATGGACTCGAAGTTGATATCACCGTGGTTCTTACCCGCACATTCTGAGCCCTCGGTGACGTAGTCTAGTGGGATATAAACTAGGGGACAACAATTGTGGATCGATGGATGCCAACTTGTGTAGGTGAAGCTCATGGCCACGAGTTGCCTCACCATGACCATCAGGCTCTACGTCTTGGTTCTTTCGTTCTCTTTTGCTCTTCCCTTCCTCCTAACCACCTCATATGCTTGTGCCACCTAGACCATGGCATTTCTTTGGTTCTCATGGTGACAACCATGTCTCTATGGACCATAGGAATAGCCTTGTGCTGATTTAATTGCACCTAGGTCATGGAGCCTTATGAGTTGGTGCGAATCGAGAGACCGTGGGGTTTGTGTCTCCTTCTTTCAACCCTAGCCCAGTCCCATGGCAAGTTGGTTGGAAGATTGCAAAGATTGTTCTTCTCTCCTCTCTTCTCCCCTCTATCGATCCCCGTCGATCCAGTAAGATGTGGATTGATCTTCTTGTTCCAATTTCTTCAATTCATGTCCATTACCATGACATGTAGATCAGAGCACCGTGGAACCAAAGTAATGACATGCAAGTCAAAGTGTTGTGGAACCAAGTTCCCTTTTTGCTTGTTTGGTGTTTATTTCCCTCTTGTTTCCTTTCCTCTGATTCCCATCAACTGCTATGGCGAATGGATCAAAGGAAGGTGAACCCCGTGCTCCCCTCTTTTGGTTCTTTCATGCTTGAGCCCTTGTATGCTTGTACCTATTTTAGACCATAGCATTCCTTAGGTTCTCATGGTGACAAGTGCCATTTAGCGCACCTATATATGTCATGGTACCTTACAAGTGGAATCGAACGTTTGTCTTCTCATTGGTGTTCTCTTGTGTGTCTCTCCTTCTGATGCCCTATCTATTGCCTTGACATGTGAATTGGAAGAGGTTGACCACTGCCACTCCCTTTCTCCTCCTGTTCCACCCTCTCTTCGGTTCTCACCGATTCAATGGCGTATGGATTGAGAGAGACCGGAACTGCTTCCTTTTTCCCCCTTAGCCCGCTCTATTTGATCCCGTATTTAACCATGATGATCGGAACAAAGATCAGACTACCACTTCTAGTTAGCAAAGCTAACATCTGTGTCATGTTCTTGAAACCATGTGAGTCGACCTGATAGACCATTAGAATGCCATCTCTACTGAGGATAAGACATGGATGTGCCTAGCTAACTTTCTTCCTTGCCCCTTTTTAGCCAGAGGAAAATGGACTCGCTTTGTGAGGGCTAGCCTTGTTTTCCCATGGTGTTTGCTTAAGCTTGGCTAGGGTCTAGGCCATTTTAATTGAAGTCGTACAGGTCAACATGATTAGCCTAGGAAGTACTAGCTAGGTTGTGACTTGAACTTTTGCTTAATAAATAGTCACTCCTGTCTCTTTTGGCCCGGGGACCGAACATCGGCCAAGAGGGCTAAGCCATTTTTCCCTTGGTGTTCTTTCAATGCTGTCTGTTCTTTCTGTGTCTTGGCCTTTTGGAGTATTCATTGCTTCTTGCCTTGTTTGTTGCTCTATCGACGTAGTTGCATTGAGGATAGCATTGATCAGACCAGAACCCGTTGGAGGAAGGAAACACGGACGACAATAGGACTTTGAGGAGATCAATTGCGAGTACACTGAAGACCTAAGAGATGACCAATCAATAGGTGCCATGTCCCACCCAACCTCGTAGAATCCTATTAGTCATGCAATAATGTAGCTACTAGTGATTTACTTTCATGCAAATGAACTATGATAGGTGGCATGGTAGAATTGCTTGAAGCCATTACCTTGACGCAACCTTTACCCCTACACACCCGCTATTAGGCTAGACACTCGCTTACTACTTACTACTTACTTCTACTTCGCATTATATCTATAATGTGATGCTTGGTGGAGGATTGTTTGTGAGTGGCTAAGGCACATGGCGTCGCTAAAACTGATGATAACTTGGGGAGATCTTGGCGTGTGTCTTGGGTGTGTGGTGAGGGTTGAGTCGATCGAATAGGATTCTACGATGAGTCTTTGAATGAGTCTTGCTAGGGGGATGCGACCTGGGCATTCCCTACGAGAGGTACCTGTGGTGGGTACATGTGTGAGGAGTATATTCCGAGGAGGTGACTCTTTGGGATGGAGGTGCCATCGAGACACGAGGTGTTGGTTATCCCCTTTGAGAAGATGTCCTATCTGGTCCCCCTAAGGACTGATATATCAAGAGAACCAGATCATAGGACCCTACGTACACACCACTCACTCCTGAATGGGCGGGGGACGGTTACCCGACCAACTAGGATGGTGCCATTACTGCTAGGTTGGAAGTGGATAGTGTCGGGAGGTACGGGCGTATGGCACACACCCTCCTAAGACAACGTAGTGACCTCTAGGGGCCTAGTACTATGTCTCACAGTCTCAGCGTGTCGGTGGACTCTAGGGTGGCCTAGGGCTGAGTGGTAGGGTGGCACCATACCGGTTGGGAGGCAGTCAGTATCAACTTAGGTGGGGCACCGCCGATGATGGTGATCTTATGGTTTTAGGTGTATATGCTCTGCAGAGTTGATTGATCTATATGTATAGCCGCATCCGTGGATATGGACATTCCTATGACCTACGCTTCCCTTGATTAGTGAGAGGAGTCCTTTTTCTTATCCCCCTAGGTTTGGTGTTGGTTTCTAGCTTTGGCCATTGAGGCAAGGCACGAGAGGGAGTCATCCTTGCCGCCTAGAGAGTGAGAGTGTGGTGAGATGTGTTGTGATGGGATGGGTGAACATGTGAACGAGATTGTCGACATAGAATTTTCGTCCCATGCTGAGGGCACACGAGCAAGCCAGAAGGGTCCGCTCGATGGAGCTAGAGATCCACCTAGCTTCAGCGCAGGAATGGTCGATCCTATGCACTCCTCCCGAGACATGCCAGTCAATTTGACTCTATGATTGACAAGGAGAGAAAGTTTATCAGTAATTAAGGGCGGAACGTGTCAGTGTTGCTAGACAGTCCTGAATGTGCAGCTCTGAAAGCCGATATGAAAGGAGATTAACTAAATAGTCGATTCTAGCATATTCATAAGAATGAATCGGTTAAAGCTCATGGGGTTGTGTAAGAAGAATCGATTATCGTTTAGGATGAATATCATTCTTTAGACAAATATTGGTCAATGGCAATAAGATATTAACAATAATTGGTTTATGCTGAGCCAATGACCGCAAGTAACCGAACCCCTTTATAAAAGAAACAGTTCATCATCATTCAATCATTTAATAGAGATAAATCTAATGAACATATTAGATCTCATCTATCACTATAACCAGTGGGGCATGAGGCAGAATCATGCAAGCCGTAGAAACAACAATAGACTCAACGACCCTAACTTATTACTAATATCAGTGGGGCATGAGGCAGAATCATGCAGGCCATAATACAATAATAAGATCATGGGGCTAACATATCTTTCAACCTATCGCTACGTCAATGATCTCGTGATGCGAACTGTTCATGAAAGCGCTCGATATCGGCTAAAATAGTCGATTCAGGCATAGCGCACAGTTAAGGTCATGTCCTCTCAGAAACAGATCTACCAAATAACGATCCCTACTCCATGGTGCTAACAGTGGGGTATGAGGCAGAATCACACAAGCCATGATAACGGGCCATAGAACATTTTTCACTAGCCAGTAGATCTACTCAAGATCAAACATGCCTTAACCGCACGCTATGCACAATCAAGATTGATGTAAAATAGCCAATAAAACATAACTCATTGTTTAAAGTATAGATTAGATCAGTTTAGATTAACAAATGATGGGTTAAAAAAGATATAAGGCCGATCTAGATCAATCTCAATCGGGCAAAGTGATATTGCTGTAATTAAATAAATAATGGAAGCAATAAGCAATATCGGTAACTTAATGAATCTATCCGAAGGAACGCCACCCTTAGATAGAGCTGATAACTTGACCTTAATCTAGTTTGAGCAGTGGATGTCAACCGGATCGATGCAGCCGTACTTGAACTAGACAAGAGTCAATAATTAACTTATACCAGAGTCGTAGTGGAGGTCGACCAGATCGATGCAGCCGTACGAACAGAGATATAAGCTATGACGGTACTTACAGACAAGCAGTGGAGGTCGACCGGATCGATGCAGCCGTACTTGCTGAAGAACTCGCCGAGATCTACTCTACTCCTACTCCTAAGGGGTGGCCGGATCCAAAAAAGTAAATAACTAGTATTGGATTGATTGTGTGTGTTTTACAATAGTCGGGCTTTGATATTTATACCCAGGACCTACGCATGATTTCTATCTAAGTACGACTCATCATAATCTTTGACCCTAGAGAAAACATTCCTAATTTAAGATAACTTGGACTCTAATCTTTCTCTTTTTTTTAGAGTCCAACATGTCTTATCCCAGCGCCGATCGTAGCCTTTGTTGTTATCCGCTAGTGCTATCTGAAGAAAGCCGATTTCATTTTTGCATTCGAATTAGCTGATACCGATCTGTACGCGATTGATTCCTTGATGACATGATCTTGGGAGCTTTTAAGTCTCTACGACTCTCCTTCCAAATTTTGGTGTAAACAGAGATGTGTTAAAACTTGACGAATCATTATAAAATATTGATAAAACTTGCATAGGAAATCCACAGCCATAAATAGGCCTTTTGCTATACCCTTGCATTCCACTTACCACAAAGCAAACGCAAAGCATAGGGTGGGAGCCAGTGGCTAGTACAAATCATACTGAAAGATATTTGGCAGGTGTAACACCTCTGGTGTTACGAACTCACTTAGCACCCGGATTAGGACCTACGAAATGTTCATAAAGAGTTTCTCGGGTTTTAAACTTAACTTTTATGTGAAATGGTAAAGCAATTTCTATAAACAAAAATAAAATAAAATTTGTGTATAGTGCTTAAGTAAAGTCTGATGAGCAAGTTGTGTAGATGGGAATGCAACTTCGGTTGGGGATAACAAATGTTGTTAACTAGTGTTTTTACCAGATCAAAAATCAAATCTGAAATTCAAAACAACCTCAACTCTAGATTTTCCTAAGTCGGAAAAAGGTGATGGCAATGTCATTTTGGCGTTTAGATTCTAGCTAAATTGTTTGAACACTAGCTTCATGTTCTTATACTGTTGGTTGCCTCTAAATAACCACTTGAGCAGGGTGTAGGTCATAGTTGTGTTGGGTGTCACGTTGCCCTCCCTAAATTTGCTCAAACTCCGTTGGAACATGCTGTGAACCATGTTGTTGGCGCTCTGTTTGTGAATCGGCACTCCAGCGACGAACCCAAGTTGGCATCCTTTTATCTCCCTCTCTGGTTGCTCTCGGGTCATGACGATTGCTCTGCTAGCTAGCTGGTAGTGTTGACTTTAGGTTAGTAGGATTGGTTGAACTTCGGTTGAGATGATCGGCAACCTTTACTTCGCTTTAAAACACATTCACGTCACCATTTGTAGTTGTTCAGCCTAGGTTCATAGTCACCACACAAGTACGCTACTCCTGCTGGGCCGTTCCTGGCTGTGGCCGTTGCCCTATTGGCCGACCTCGTTGGCTACCGACCGCCGACCGCATGTCGGGCTGTGCCGGCTATAGTCACCTTTTGTAGGGCTAGGCTAAGCTACAGTGCTGCTGTGTGGCTGCCGCATGTGCACTACCGGCCAGGCCATGCACAGGGCCAAGCCGACGCCACGGTAGTCACCATCTGGCTATCGTGGCGCTCATCTCGTCGCTCAATCCACTTACCCGCTGAGTCACTGCCTGCCTCGGTTGTCTCGTAGCATTGCTATCTCGCTACCACTGCCCTGCCACCCATGCGCCGTTGTTGCCAAGATGCACACTGTGTCTAGCGCTCTTGTCTGTCCAATTCCCGTCCTTATCCCCTTGGTAACTGACACGCCTATGTTACTGCCTGCATGGTCATGTCCCCACACGACTGTGCCCTCGTCAAGTCTTGGTCGGGCCACGTAAAGTTGAGGCCGCTGTCCACAACGTAGCAGTGGCAGCACACCATTCCATCCTTTCAAAATCACCAGCTCGGGCTTCTCAGTCCAATTCCTCGTGCTGTGAGTAGTATAGGAAGTTAATTAGGCTCCCCATCCTCCTCAAGCCTGGCCGAGCACTATCGACCGACAAATCGGTGTTTTGCTCACCACCGGCCAGGCGTGTTGCTGAGCCAGTATATTTGGGGGTAAGGCCCGAGGGGTTGGTAGCGGTTCAATTGCTCATATCCTCCGCCTTGACTTCCTCTATCCTATGCTTGCACTATTTTGGCCAGGGAACTCGTCGGCCATGTGGTGATGCGTCGGTGTCCGGCTCGGGGCATCATCGCTATGCCTAGGCGCACGTGGCTAGACCACCTTAGCTTTTCCTTGCTTCAACCATTACTATAGCGTACACCATGATGAGCTACTGATGCTTCTCTGCTATCTCTACCTTTCCGTGAATGCGTAGGCTCACCGGAACACTCGCGCCGCTGTACGGATCCACCGTCATCGAGGCTAGGGTTGAGTAGCACACCATTGCACTTTGCGCTGCCTCTCACCATTGCGCGTTGGCCCGTGGGTCCAAGTAGGCTCGATGGACATGCCGATTTGGCCCTCAGTAGGTCGGCGTGGTCGTGCTGTGCCGGCCAGAGCCGCCCCATCGTGCGCGGGGATGCCAGGGACCGCCCGTTGCGAAGACGACACATTCTAGGGTCCTAAGTGCAAAACTTGAATCTGTTGTAATAGTGTTTGGTACGCCGCTTGATTGCCTAAAAATACGAGTCCTCTTTTGCAAAATGAGCACGCCCGCGCGGTCTCCTTGTCTTGGGCCGTGCTGGGCCATAGCGACACGCGTGCAGTCGCACCCCGCGCTGGGCTTTTGGGCCGAATGAGTTGCCGCCGGTCATTTCCTTTTCCTAAAGTATTTTTCTAAATTAGTTTCTAAGGAAAACTTATAAATTCAATATAAATTTGTGTAGTTGACCAAAATTGTGAAACTAATTTTGTTAGGTTCCTAAAATCATGATCTATCTACTAGTATATCTTGTTCACATAATTTCATAGTATTTTCATGAGTTATCTAATTAAATTGAGATGCTTAATATTGTTAAGATATAAACTTGTAGGAATTTTTTGTAATAAATTAGTGATAGTGTGGGCTCCAAAAATTTCACAATAAATTTCTAACATTATTAGGTGCTCACTGTAATTTTTATAGCTCCATAATAATTAGTTTGCTAGGATAGCTAAATGAGCCCTAGTTCAAAAATATATATTTAATCAATAAAATGCCGAAACACCTTGGGATTGTAGAACTAAAACATTTTTTTCGAAATGAAGCCTTACTTGATGACGTGGATACGTAGACTAGTACGTTAGTCATTAGAGCTAGCTCGTTAGCCTGCGAGGCATAATCCTATTCTTAGAGTTGTGGTTGTCATTGGTTAATTACATTTTCTGTGTTGCGTCTACATATATCATAATAGGGACAACGATGGATCGTGGAGTCGACCGGAAAAGCAGAAAAGATGGAGTCTTGGTGATCATGTCGTCCCGATGGAATGCTAATCCTTGGTTATAACTTGCCCAAGCATGCCCCGGTGCATCACCCCTATTATTCTGCACTTTATTTTATGCTTGTGCATTAAGTTTTAAGGAGTTGAATGAAAACCACTTGCATATATATCCTTATCCTATGAATCCTACTAGTATGTCAGGACCGTGTAGATTGCTATGCTAAAGGATTCTGATAGAAGTCGAGTGATTGCCTATCACTCGTGAGAGATAGAAAAGATATTATTGTTCTTATTATCATATAACTATCACATGAAATATATATGGATGATAATTGGAGACTGGGCGGGACTATGTTTTGGATTTGGATTTGGATTTGGACTTGGTTAGGCAACCGAGTGAGGCTCCGGTTGCATTTGTCCCGCCTATGTCGATTGAGGACCATCCGTTGCTGTGAATGGTAGTCAGGTCATAGACTTATTATCCTAAGCATATACTTGCTTATAGGAGCGGGAAGACTTGTTACTCTCTTATCATGGGTTCCGGCTCTTTCCGGACCGACTGATTAGAGGCGGGGAAATGTGGAGGTCTAAGCACCATGCTGAGATCGGGGCTCAAGTGTGGGGGCTTAGAGTCCAAGTTTGAACGGAGACCTAGACCCCTTGATAGGAGTGAAATGGGTTGGTCTTGTTTGTGCCTAGGGTACAAATGGGGCATATGTTTCGAGGTATCTAGCTAGGATAAATTGGTTCATGAATCACTGTTTCTGTGAGACGGCACCGACTTTGGCTATGGTCTAGCATCATAGTAAGAACTAGAATATGGAAGATGGTAAAATGATTCTGATTGCTTATCACATGATTGGAAGTAGCATAGGTGCTTACCTAGGATGGGCAGCTAATCAACGAAAAATAACGGCTAAAACTTTAATATAAGGATGCGCTATTAGTAATGCTTCCTACAAATGCAATAAACCAGCAAGTCAAATAAGCCTTGCATATCCTTGAAGTCTTTTATTTTTCTCCTATCGGGTAAGTCTTGCTGAGTACAATCGAGTACTCAGGGTTTCATTCCCCCTGTTGTAGGTGACAGGTGGATGCTAGAGCTGACTCTTGTGTGTGAAAACCTTCTGGTGGACTCAGAAAGGATTCCTTTCACGCTGGTATCGTAGTGTTTATTTATAAGCCTCACTAAAGGTTTTTATAAGAAAAGATATAAAATCTATTAGCATCTCTTGTATATAAATGTCCATTACGTTAATACTTCACCATGTCATTAAATTAATCTTTGTTTTCGCTGTAACTCTGATCATATGTTTATTTTCCGCTGCAAGATAAAACTTGTGAACTTGAAATGTATAAACTCGTTTACATGTAAACTGTTTTAATCACGCTGTTGCATTCAACTTGTTTAAGTACCCTAATGTTATAATAAAGTGATGTAAGAAATGGTTATGAATGTTGTAAGCTTTATTCTCTCATTTATGATCCTGATGGAAAATTATGGATTTTTGAGTTATCCCTTGGGGTGTGCTCGATGGAACGACATGATTTAGTGCACTCTCTTAGGTACTTCATATCTAATGGAAGACAAGTACTCTTGGGAGGGTATTAGATTAGGTGGTTCTGCCACAGCAGGTTCGGATGTCTTCTACAACGATGACAATGAAGATTAGGAGGATTAGATGGTCACGCTCCTATGCTCAAGTTTGGTTGAGGAGATGAAGTCTATGCCCGCCGACTTCTACACCGACTCTGATGATTGCCCGTAAAGGAGGAGCCTTCACCCGTCGACACGCTACGTCGACTCTGCTCTGTGTGCGTTTCCGCTAGTATGCATTGTACTTAGGTGTGGTATCAAGTGTTGTAATACCCTGTAAACTAGTAATTCCTTGATGTATGAACTGTGGTATCAGCTGAATAATGATAATGTGACAGCTTGGTCTTCCTGAGCTATCACATTATGATGTAATCTGTTGATTTCTCTTTGAGAAAATCGTGGATCGTTTCATAATCCAAACCCGAAACCAAACCCTGTAGATCCCTGAAACCCGATTGGTTAACCGACACTCGAAACCCACCACTACAAAGCAATACAAAAAAATAAATAATGAAATTTTAGCAACATATGCATGATATATATTACATATTCACATGTATAAATAATAGGTAATAAACAACACACAATTTCATGACTCAACTCAGAACAAATTTAATAGCTTATATAAAGAATTTATTAATAAAAACACATGTGTTTTTTATTCAAAATGTCTATTTCGGACCTCCATTGGGTATTTGCAGGTGAAAACCAAAACCCGAAACCGAACCCAATAAGTTTCAGATCCCCAAACCCGAAAACCATAGGGAAAAATCAAACCTGAACCCGAACTTGCTAGACCCGAAACCCGCGAATATCCGCAATGAACCCGCCCCGCTGCCATCTCTAAGTCAGAGCCAGACCGTGCTGCTGTATCGTAGAAGTCATAGTTGGAGCTGTTTTGGCTCTCGCTCTACTGAACACATCCTTACTATGTATCCAGACATACTGTATAGCTAAGTGCATAGTAAAAGCTATGTATATCTAGAGAAGCCAAAACATTTTATAATTTGGAATGGGTGAGTAGCTTTTAAGGTTTATTGAAAGGGTAGAATATAAATAGGTATATATTATTTATGTTCTCTTTTTGTATGAATGTTTGATAGTTTATTTTCTCCTGTTCCAATGCACGGGCATGTTACTAGTCTAATATGCGCAATATTTCTTTTCTCAAATCCCATTGCACCATGGTACCAATACCACATGTAACAAGGCTAAGATGTGGTGATAAGTTGAGCTAGATTTGATTGGCGAGGTACAAATCGAACTTGACCGTTCTTAAGTTGAGAGTAGTAGATATTAGGCAGGCAGAAAAGTTGAGAGGTGAAAATAAACTCTTACTCCGTTATACACTGTAAGACGTTTTGATATTTCTAGATATATTATTTTTTCAAGTATATAGACATAATATATATTTAGTGCATAGTAAAAAGCTATGAATTAAATAAAAAAAATCAAAACGTCTTATAGTAATTTGGAATGGAGGAGTACTCATTTAGTCTTGTCAAGTTCCTTCAGCATTTGTTTGGGTATTAATATTTTGAGACTTGAGTCTACGGTAGCTTACGTATATCTTGTAATCGTATCTTGAATCTTGCCCTATGTATGGGAGTCATGGGCTCATCGCACGTACGTTACGCGGCGGTTTTGATGTGGCACCGGATTTAGAGATGGATGATGATGTGATGCTTGTGTCGTTCATAGTAACAGTGAGACTTGAGCCTCAAATGGATGTTCCTAGTGGCGTGTCCCTAACTTGAATCCTTCACCTATAACGCCAACGCGTGCGGAATCATTCAGTTAAATAAATTTACTTCGCGTCGCTAACCAGAACTGGTCCCATGGTCTAGCGCTTAGGACATTAGACTCTGAATCTAGTAACCCAAGTTCAAATCTCGGTCTGACCCTTTTTTTTCTTTTGACTTGTTGGCACATCATTAGCCAACAGGAAATTCTTGCGATTTCAGTCACTTGTCCATCAATGCTTTTTTTATATTTATTTAGTTTATTTATAAGAAAAGTAGTTCTCCATCGACGCTCTTGAGCATTGACCTTTTGTCAAAGTGTGATGTATTCTGCTCCCTCCGTTCCAAATTATAAGTCGTTTTAGATACAAAGTTGTCGACTATCGATATTAGGATACCCAAAGCAAGGAAGTTAGCGCCCACGCTGACTTTTCCGGATAACTCGAGACGTATTAAAAGGTCTCGCCTGACCCCAAGGCCACGGGCTCCGTCTCACCCGACCTCGAGGCCACGGACTTCGTCTCGCCCGACCCCTTGGGTGTGGGCTCCGTCTCGTCCGACCTCAAGGACGCGGGTTCCGTCTCGCCCAAGGCCGCGGGCTCCATCTCGCCTGACCTCGAGGCCGCGGGCTCCGTCTTGCCTGACCCCAAGGACGTGGGCTCCATCTCGTCCGACCCCTTGGGTGCGGGCTTCGTCTTGCCTGACCCAAAGGATGCGGTTTTCGTCTCTCCCAAGGTCGCGGGCTCCGTCTCGCCCGACCTCGAGGACGCGGGTTCCGTCTCGTCCGACGGGGACCCATGCCGCCGCCAACCACTCTAGGTCCAACCGTATGGGCCTGGGTTAAAACTCTGACGCCAGGAAAGAGGCTTGCACGCTTTGATATAACCCGTGGCCATGACGGGTCATACCTGAGGATTCACATCAAGGCTAGTGTCGGGCGTGCCGGTGCTGTTCTGTCTAATCCTCGTGCGGACGCTGACAGGGGCGTCAGTTCACCACTACGTCCGCCGGGACGGAGTGGAATGCCATGACCAGCAGATGACGCCTGCGTATGGCGCCAGTGATGAACAGGGCCGCAACATGGAGCCATCCCTGTTGATATCTACAAGATTGGCGAAACCCGCATGAAGGAGAAGAAGGACCCTACAACCCTTCATTCTTCTACTTTTCCTCCTCTGTAACACGCGCTTTCCCTTTGTCTATAAAAGTGGAAGCAGGGCGCCCCATGAAGGGGGATATGGACACAAGAGCACAACATGAGCAAACGGCTGAGCGGCAAGCGAGATCTCTGCACCCATTCACTCCTTCCACCAGAGACATGGGATCCTCTCCCTCTCTCGCCTGTTTGTAACCCCTACTGCAAATCAAGTGCCGATAACATGAGCAGTAGTGAACCGAACGTAGGGATGTTCTGCCCGAACCAGTATAAACCCTTGTGTCCTTCGAGCACACCATCCGAGCCAGACCCACAAATACAAATTTACTCGTCGGTGGTCCAAAAACACCGACAGTTGGCGCGCCAAGTAGAGGCTTTTGCACGTCTCGACATCCACATCAGGCCTCAATGGCTAGTCACAGTGTCAGCTGGGTCCTGGGCGCACACGTATGCTTCGAGAACCTGGACTTCATCATTACGACGAAGGGAGAGTTAGGGCAGGTTCCCGCCGCAATCCATCCTCTCCACTCCACCGGCCTCGACATGATCACCGAGGCACTTGAAGAGCTACAGCTGCACGCACCGGAGGCCCGTGCCCCTGGGAGCAACTAGCTCCTCAGCTTCGATTATGGGAGGCTAGAGCGCCAGCTCGGCGCCTTCTTGGGACCCCGACCCTCCCAGGAGGACCTGCGCCGCCTCACCTTCTCGTTCGGCAATGTCATGATGTAGCTTGCCGGAGGAGAGCCGCTCTCCCTAGAATACCTTATCCAGAGCGCCCCGATAGTGCTCCCGTTCAGCCTGCGCAATGCTGCAGAGACCGTTGGCCATCTTGTGGCGCAGCGCACGCCCCCATCCCCTACGAACGACGAGTTTGTGGGGATGACCGTATACATCATGGAATCTTTCCCCAACCTTCTCATGGGAGAATCAGAGTTGCCCTCCGATTCTGACTCCAGCAGGGATAGCCATCACCCCTCGTGAGAATGTTTCATGGCAGGTACCCCCGAGGGATACATCAAAAGCATCCATGAGAGAGGGGCTATCCCAATAGACGACCTCGATGATGAGGTCAAGGGGGATGTAGGGGCCTCACCTCGCCTACGGGTAGAGCAGCTGAGGGCACGACACCAAGAGCTCAAAAAAGCATGACTCCAGCTCGAGCAGGAACGCGCAGAGCTCGAGCGAGAGATCGAGCACCACAGAGACGGTGGGCATGCGCGCGCCGTGGCCCATGACGTGAACTAGAGGATCATCGAGGATGACAAAGCCCTCCCACAGTTCACCTGGGCAAGCCAGAACATCGCTGTCACGGCGGCCTTGCTCTGGGGGCTTTCAGAGCCTACGACAACCTAGGATCATCGGGCCCATCGTGAGATTCACATGCTACTCGAGCATGCGGCGGCATAGCAGGCCGAGAGCTCACTGTCCCGATGACACAAGCTCGACGCTAGCTAGCACGCGCCCTCAGAATGACCCGATAGGGACATGTCAGTACACCAGGCGTAGCGAGGCAGCAGGCCGCGCGCCACAGCCTCGGTGCATGAGCGTCTTAGCCTCCATCGTAATGTGTGCAACACCCTAGATGCACGCAGATGTGCCCGTGGCGATGAGAGGGAGGAGGCTAGCCGCGGCTACCACCCTCATCATGGCAGATGCTACGACAACGGCGAGGACCGAAGCCCGAGCCCTGACTTGCCGGGACCTCAGGCCTTTGGCCGACACATCCTCAACGCCATCTTCCCACCGCGGTACCGATGGCTGACCAACATCCTAAAATACTATAGGGAAACAAACGTTGGATTGTGGCTCGAGGATTATCGGCTTGCTTGCCAAGCCGATGGAGCGAATAGTGACAATTTCATTATCCGCAACCTTCGATTGTTCCTAGCCGATTCAGCGCGAATGTGGTTGGAACACCTTTTGCCCAACTGAATCCAAAGTTGGACGGACCTAAAAGAGATCTTCGTGGAAAACTTCCAGGGCACATACGTGCGTCCTAGGAACCCATGGGATCTAAAAAACTATCGACAGAAGTCCAGGGAAACTCATTGTGGGTACATCCGGCGCTTCTCCCGACAGTGCAATGAGCTACCCGACGTCGTCGACGTCATAGGAGCTTTCCTGTCCAAGACCACCTACGAGTCCTTGGTTCACAAGCTAGGGCGTAAGGGCCCGCAAACCACCAAGGAGCTCCACGACATTCACCACCAGCCACGCCTTGGGCGAGGAGGCTGTCAGGGTGATTTTCAACCGCCCCAAGGGCAAGGCAAAGCGGGATGAGGACGCCGACGAAGGCGCCTCCAACCGCCCCAACAAGAAGAAGAAAAAGCAATGGCGTGAGGGCTCGCTCGTGGCCACTGCCGACCACATATGTGGTTGGAAGCCCGCTGAGGGTACTCCGGACCACTTCATGAAGCTGCTCAAAGGGCCAAGCCCAAACCATGGTTTCCCCATCAAGCACCTACATAAGGACTATGTCCTTATGAAGCGGTTCTTGTCCAGAGGCTCCAACAAGGGGGAGCATAGGAAGGAGCCCAAGCCGTCCACAGACGATGCCGAGGGGAAGGACGATGGATTTTCCAATGTTGAATGGTTGCCTTATGATCTTCAAAGGGTCGGTGGCCTATGACTCCAAGTACTGCCGAAAGCTTGCATATCGTGAGGTCTATACGACTGAGTCAGCCATGCCTTCCTTCCTCCGATGGTCGGAGTCTACCATAACCTTTGATCAGACCAACCACCCGGAAAGCATCCCGCTACTGGGAAGATACCCACTCACGGTTGACCTGATCATCGACACGAAGCGGCTCACCAAGGTGCTGATGGATGGAGGAGGAGGCCTCAACATCGTGTACGCTAAAACACTCGACGCCATGGGCATTGACCGGTCGCGCATCTGGCCAACCGAGGTGCCTTTCCACGGCATTGTGCCTAGAAAGCAGGCCATGCCACTTGGGTAGATCGATCTGCTCGTCACCTTCGAGAATTCAATCAATTATAGGACGGAGACCCTTACTGTCGAGGTGGTTAGGTTCCACGGGACCTACCACGCCATCCTAGGATGTCCATGCTATGCGAAGTTCATGGTCGTCCCCAACTACACCTATCTGAAGTTGAAGATGTTAGGTCCATGTGGGGTCATCACCATCGGCACCTCCTTCCAGCACGCCTACGAGTGCGAGGTCAAGTGCTACGAACATGATGCGGCAATTGTCGCCTCCAAAGAGCTTGCGACCATCAGGAGGAGGTCATCAAAGAAGTGCCCGACCCAAGTGGTCGGTCGGGTCTTTCGAGCCTATAGAGGGCACCAAGGAGGTCCTCATAGACCCCAGCGGCTCTGAGGGCAATGTTGTGCGCATCGGCACCACGCTTTTCTCCAAATAGGAAAGCGCGCTTGCTGACTTCCTCCGCACCAATAGAGATATCTTTGCGTGGAGACCCTCGAACATGTTAGGCATTCCAAGAGAAGTCATCGAGCACACCTTGAAGATCAAGCCAGGCACCAAGCCAGTGAAGCAGCGCCTATGTCGCTTCGATGAGGAGAAACTTAGGGCCATCGGCGAGGAGATTGTGAAGCTTTTAGCGGCTAGGTTCATCAAGAAAGTATACCACCCAGAGTGGTAGCCAATCCCATTCTTGTGCGAAAAAAGAATCAGAAATGGAGAATATGTGTTGACTACATGGGTCTCAACAAAGCGTGTCCAAAGGATCTGTTTCCTTTGCCATGCATAGACCAAGTAGTCGAAACCCTTTTCTTCCTTGATGCGTACTCCGGGTACCATCAAATCACGATGAAAGAGACCAACCAGCTCACAACATCTTTCATCACTCCATTCGGATCGTTCCGCTACGTCACAATGCCATTCATCCTAAAGAACGCGGGGGCTACATACCAACACTACATGCTCAAGTGTTTCAGGGATCTCATCGGGCAGACCATCGAGGCCTATGTCGATGACATCGTGGTCAAATCCAAACGGACTGACCAGGTCATAGTCGACCTAGAGCAGACCTTCATGAAACTCTGAGCAAATGGTATCAAACTCAACCCCGAGAAGTGCGTTTTCGGGGTCTGAAGGGGTATGCTGCTGGGTTTTATCGTCTTCAAGCGCGACATCGAAACCAACCTAGAGAAGATCTCGGCCATCATGAGATGGGCCTGATTCAGAACATAAAGGGGGTACAGCAAGTTATAGGGTGCCTCGCCACGCTCAGCCACTTTATCTCATGCCTCGGTGAATGAGGTCTCCCCCTCTATTGGCTTCTGAAGAAGGCCAACCGCTTCGAATGGATGCCCGAGGCACAGGAGGCACTTGACAACATCAAGCAGCTCCTGACGAAGGCCTCGATCCTGGTCCCCCTAACCAATGGGGAACCACTTCTGCTCTATATTACGGCCACCATTCAAGTGGTTAGCGCCGCCCTAGTGGTAGAGTGAGAAGAAGAGGAACACGCCCTCAAAGTGCAGCGTCCCGTGTACTTCATTAGCAAGGTCTTGTCTGATTCCAAGACACGCTACCCCAAAATCCAAAAACTCTTGTATGCCATCCTTATCGCTAAGAGGAAGTTGCATCACTACTTTGAGTCGCATCTGGTGACAGTCGTGATGTCCTTCCCTCTCGACGAGGTCGTCCAAAACTAGGATGCCACAGGAAGAATCATGAAGTGGGAACTCGAGCTAATGGGTCAAGGCATTTCATATGCCCCTCAGATGGCCATCAAGTCCTAAGTGCTGGCTAATTTCATTGCAGAGTGGATCGAGATCCAAATGTCGCCAGCAGTCATCGACCAAGAGTATTGGATGATGTACTTTGGATCGTTGATGAATAAAGGCACCGGTGTGGGGCTGGTCTTTGTTTCACCCCTCGGGGTACGCATGAGGTACATGGTTCACATCCATTTCCCCTCCTCCAACAATGTGGCCAAGTATGAGGCACTCATCAATGCCCTGCGCATCGCCATCGAGTTGGGTGTCTGATGGCTTGACGTCTAGGGTGATTCCTAGCTGGTCATCGGCCAAGTCATGAAGGAATCAAGCTGCCACAACGCCAAGATGGCTATGTATTGCTAAGAAGTCCGCTAGCTAGAGGACAAGTTCGACGGTCTTGAGCTTAATCACATCCTGAGGCGTCTCAACGAGGCGGCCAACATGCTGGCGAAAACGGCGGCCGGCCAAGAGCCAGTGCCGATGGGTGTCTTCGCCAGCAATCAGTACAAGCCCTTAGTCCACTAAGAAGAGCTAGAATAGACCAGTGACGGGCCGCCTACCCAAGGCTTGGGGGCTAACCAGCCGGTGGCTCCATCCAACCCTGAAGTCATAGAGGTTGATGAGGATCCAGTGATAGAGCCTAACCTTCTGGTTGACTAGAGGATGCCTTACCTCGACTACCTCCTCCATGAGGCGCTACCGAGGGACCAAACGGAGGCTCGGTGGCTCATGCGTCGCGCCAAGTCCATTGTCGTTATTGAGGGTGAGCTCTACAGGCGAAGCCACACCAGGATCCTACAGCGCTGCATCCCCATCAAACAAGGGAAGCAGATGTTGAGTGATATCCATGGTGGGGTCTATGGGCACTATGCTACACCTAGGATCCTAGTTGGAAACGTGTTCTAACAAGGCTTCTACTGGCTAACCGTAGGAGCTGATGCTGAACAGATTGTGCGCACCTGTGAAGGGTGTTAATACTATGCTTGGAAAACCCACCTGCCGGCCAAGCACTCAAAATAATCCCCATCATGTGGCCATTCATGGTCTAGGGGCTCAATCTAGTCGGACCTCTTAGGAGGGCGCCCGGGGGCCATACGCACTTGCTTGTTACTGTAGACAAGTTTACAAAGTGGATAGAGGCTCAGTCGATCTTCGCGATCAAGTCCAAGCAAGCCATGCTATTCTTCCTTGACATCATCCATCGCTTTGGAGTCCCAAACTCTATTATCACGGACAATAGCACGCAGTTCACCAGGAAAAGTTCTGCGATGAATACCACATCCGCATCGATTAGGCCACCGTGGCGCACCCCCGCACGAACGGGTAGGTCGAG
Organism: Miscanthus floridulus; assembly: GCF_019320115.1. Classification (NCBI taxonomy): domain Eukaryota; kingdom Viridiplantae; phylum Streptophyta; class Magnoliopsida; order Poales; family Poaceae; genus Miscanthus; species Miscanthus floridulus. Next base: position 93,202,535 of record NC_089593.1, read on the forward strand.
CGCATGAACGGCATGGTCCTACAAGGCCTCAAGCCTAGGATCTTCAACCGATCGAATAAGTTTGGCAGACGATGGGTCGTGGAGCTTCCCGCGGTGCTCTGGAGCCTAAGGATGACCCCCAGCCAGGCCATCGGCTACACGCCATTCTTCATGGTCTACCATTCTTAGGCTATCCTCCTCACCAACCTCAATTATGGAGCACCAAAGGTTAGGGCATAGGACAAATAGGGAGCCGAGGCGTCCCTCGAGGATGCCATGGACTAGCTAGATGAAGCGCGCGATGTTGCCCTCCTCCACTCAGCCAAGTACCAGCAAGCATTATGCCAGTACCATAGCCATTGAGTGTGGGGTCGGGCCTTCAATGGCGGGGACCTAGTGCTCCACCTCGTCCAGAGCAACAAGAACCGCCACAAGCTCTCTCCGCTGTGGGAGGGACCGTACATCGTCGTGGAGGTGCTCCGACCAGGCACTTATAAGCTCAAGACCATTAACAGCAAAGTCTTTGTCAACACCTAGAACATCGAATAGCTACGTCGCTTTTACCCTTAATCTATGCACGCTTTCTCTTATCAGTTTCACTATCGACTCCTCGACCTTTAGTGCCACCCGACCCCAGCAACAGCAAGGGGTCAAGCCTCACTCGAGGGCTGATAAGAGCATATCTATCCAGTAGACATTCTTTATGCCCAACCCTTTCTCACATTAAGATCTAGAAGCAAGGGTTGCGGAAACAAACGCTTAGTAAAACTAGTCGGACCGCAAGAAATCTATGAACCAGCGGCTACGGCGTTTTTGCTCACCAGTATGATCAGAGTTTTTTGCCTGCACCCTAAGCTTTTTAGCCTTAACTACAGAAAGAGTTGGAATGCATTAAAGAGTATATCTATCTGGTAGACATTCTCTATGCCCGACCCTTTCTCACATTAAGATCTAGAAGCAAGGGTTGTGGAAACTAATGCTGAGTAAAACTGGTCGGACTGCAAGAAACCTATGCCCAAGCGTCCACGACATTTTTGCTCACCAGCGTTATCAAAGTTTTTTCACCCGCACCCTGAGCTTTACAGCCTTAACGACGGAAAGGGTTGGAATGCATTAACCTTTTTATACAAAAAGTGGAGAAGAGCTAAAAATATGTTTGGCCATAATGAAATTTAAGAGCTTGTCCACTTATTACAAGTTCACCACCTAGCTTATCTACCTAACTAATTTCTTAGGGGGTGATCTCATTCTCTATCTCGGTAGGTAAGTACTGTGCTAGAGGGGCCACCTAATTCTTGATGTTGTCCTGCTCGGCGTTGGTGTAGACAGGCACGAGAACCATCACAGGTAAGGAGGGATATGGAGCTAAAAACGCTCCTACGGGCCATTTAGGCCCAGGAGTTCGAAGGCTGGCCCTCCAACAGGTTCACAGCCACCCCAGGGTGCCCTTAGAGTGAGGGGTGGAAAGGGATGGGCCCACTAGCGGCCAGTACCTAGGAGCATGAGCGCCATGGGCAACCTGCCCCATGTTCGAGTCTTGGTCGGTTCCTAGTCCATGGTTTTTCCTCGAAGAAAGGCAACAAGCCCTTAGGACTGGTCGAACAGACCCGAGAACTATATGGATTGGCCATTGAGAATCTAGAGTCGGTCACTAGAAGACACATGCCGGACACCCGTGAATGGGAAGCCAGGGCCCCACTTCGACTAGCCAGTTAATAGCTCACCGAGCAATATGTTTCGTCCATCGAGGAAAAACGTGGCATGGCTCAACCCCTACATTTTATCAAAAAACGCTTTAGGGATGACGATCACCAAGATGAGCTAACCCCGCAACCGGACCCCTGCAACGCGCGGGGGCTCAAGAGAAGTTGGACTCGCAAGGAGACCGAATGCGCGGTCGCAGGTTGATGGCTCAGATCCTAGGGAGGGGTACGTACAAAAACTAAGAATAACGTTTTTGAAACAAAAAATGCTTTCTCTTACCAGTTTTGCTATCGTCTCCTCAATCTTTAGTGAAACCTAACCCCAGCAATGGCAAGGGGTCGGGCCTCACTCGGGGGATGATAAGGGTATATATATATATATAGTTGCCGTGCCCGACACTTTCTCACGTTAAAAACCTAGAGGCAAGGTTTGCGGAAACAAATGCTGAGTAAAACTAGCTAGACTGCAAAAAACCTACGCCCCAGCGGCTACGACACTCTTGCTTACCAGCGTGATCAGAGTTTTTCGCCCGCGCCTCGAGCTCTATAGTCTTAACAACAGGAAGGGTCATAACGCATTAACCCTTTTTACACATAAAAAGGGAGAAAGAACAAATTTGTTCAGCTGAAACAAAAGAACAAGCTTGTTTAAACAAAACAAAAGGGTTGGAACTTGTCCGCTTATTACAAATGCGCCGCCTAACCTATCTGACTAAACTAACCCCGCGGGGCGATGATTTCATCTTCTATCTTGGCAAAAAGGTCATGCGCTAGGGGGGATACTACCTTCTCGATGTCGTCTAGCTCGGCGTCTGTATAGACGGGCGTGAAGCCTTGGCTCATCATCACCAGATCGATGTTCTCGTAATGAGAATGGGAGATCGTGAATGATCGGTGAATGCCAAAGCGAAGTGCGCCCCTTGCTATATCATGTGCCCGGTCCACGATCCAGGTGGCACGAACCACGAGCAAGCTTGTCTCCTGCTCTAGGGCTAGCTCAAGCGCATCGCAGACTAGCTGGACGGTGACGCGCAGGTTGTCATGTTCGTCACTCTCCTTCTGGAGGGTGTCCTTCACCTCACTGAGCTCCTTCTCTAGGCCACGGCTCTTCACCACCTCTGCCCTGAGCTTGTCATCGAGACCTACCCAAGTCATGTACCGACCGTGTCAAAAGGTTTACCACGGATTCTAGGGAGAAAGACAACAAGGGAAACCAGAGACTTACCGTTCACATCCGCCCAAAGCCTGCGCACCTCATCGCGCTGCCGGGTCACCTTGGCCTCCAGGCACCAGACCTCTTCTTGGCACTAACCGACCTCCACGGTGAGCCCACTGGACACGTCCTTGACTACAACCTTCAGGTCCCTCTCCCCCTAAAGCTCATCCTCGAGGTGGTCGATCCACTACTGAGCGTCGGCGCGCTCCTAGCGAGAAAGGTCAATCCCCGTGTGGAGCTCCTCTATGGCCTAGAGCAGATCGTCTTGCTCCTTCCGTAGCCGCTTGGCCTCCACGACATCCATGCGCACCCTCTCGATTAGGGCCATGAGCTTCTCCTCAGCCTCATGAGCGACCTTCTCCCTGACTCAGAGGTCGGCCACCTCTTAGGCGGTAGGGGCAAGCTTAGCCACCTCTTGACGGGCAACAGTGAGCTATGCGGCCATCCCCTCACTCCGCCACATCTCCCTAGCAAGGAACTGGTACTTGTCCCAGCTGTGGGCCATAAGGATCTACGAAGAAGACAAGGCTTAGAGGCGCGGAAAGAGAACATGAGGGTCAGAAGCACGGTCATATCATACCTAGCCAACCGGAGCGATAATGTCGCACATCGAGCTCAGCATGGTGGTCAGGGTGCAAACTGCATCCCCAACCTCCATGTGGATGCTCCCCCATTCCCTCTCCTCTACTGTGTCATCGAGGGCAGCCACCCGAACCAGAGACTGGGACATCCCCGCTCCAACCTCCAGCGGCGCCTACCTCTCTTGCGGCGGTAGCTCCTCTAGCGATAGAGGGGGTAGGTGACATGGACACGGAGGCCTGCCCTATCGCCATATCTACGACGGATGCCTTAGGCACCCCCTTCCGTTCGCCCCATCGCGGACATGGCCACCTGCATGGATGATGGCTTTGGCCGTGTTGCCTCCGCCTGCGATGTCCAGGACACGACCGGCCACGCCATGCCCACCACAGGTGCCTTGGACACGCCCTCCTCTGCCCGCTCTCCCTTGGACACAGCCATCGGCTATGCCTCCCCGGTCGACGTCGTGGCCGCCCCAACGCCACTCACGCTCACCACCGGCGTGGCGCTAGCCAGCTCCTGGCATGTTTGCCAAAGGATGATCTTTTTTGGAGCGAGCCACAGGAGAGTCCCACGTCCTCTAATGCTGCAAGGGACATGGCGATTAGTTCATGACAAAAATTTGGTAAGACAAAAGGACAAAAAACTCTTGACTCACCCTGACACCATCATGTGAGGATATTTTGGGGCCAGCTTGCCCAACCTCAGCTGCTCCTTGTTGGCACATTGCTGCTTCGAGCCCTCCCTCGGCTCGGAGGGCTCAAACGAATCAGAACGACCGCCTCCTGTTGACTCCGGAGGTGCCACCGAGGGCTCGAACGAAGCAGGGCAACCTATTTCTACCAGCTTTGGGGCCACCATAGATGGCCCAGATGGAGCAGGATGGTTTGATTCTGTCGGTTCCGAGGCCACCATCGAAGGTCTGGACAGGGCGGGACGGTTTGATTCCGCCAACTCTGGGGGCATGTCCTCCCCCTCCTGCCCCATGGCATGCTGTAGGAAGGGCCTCGCCTACGGCGAAGGCAGGCCTCATCCTCAGCGGCCAGATCATCCCATGGGATGGGCGACCTAGAGCCATCCTCCTCCTCCACCTCTTCTTCTTCTTCTTCTTCCTCCTCTTCTCTCGATGAACCTTGACATCGCTTCCCTCGCTGTAGCTTCGCTCGCTGCTTCGACCAATGTTTCTTCTACTCGTCATCCTTCTTCTTCCTTTATTCATCTATGGCACAGTTCACCGCCCTCACAGCCGCATGCTCTAGTAGCTCGATGAAGCCCACATCCGACCGCATCACAGGATGCCCCAGGATTAGGAACATGGTGTTGGCCTCCCCCATGGCCTCCTTGATGCGCTACGTGACCTCGCTGTCGTGGAGTAGCCCTTGGGCGAGCGTTGTCCCAATGAGCTACGCATCGGGCGTCATCCCATATAGTGGCGCCACCTTCCTCGTGTGATACCCCCGATGACACTGGCCCCATGGAGGCCATGGGTCTTTAGGAACGCAATGGCATCGAGGAGGTTGCGCATCCTCTTCTTCTCCTTGATGGGTGGCCCCCACGGCCATGATGGCGGTACCTCTTTGACTAGGTAGGGTCATTCTTCAAGTAGAACCAATGCGGGTGCCACCCCTTGTTGGATCTAGAGAGCTGGCAGGGCATGTACTCGGCTGCCCACTGCCCCTGGAGGTGGATGCCCGTGCATCCCATCGGCATTGGGGTCTCCCGACCTCTCTCCTTCTTCTTGATTAAGGAGATGGAGAAGAAATATCTCTATAGTTCGAAGTGGGGCTCGATCCCCAGGTACCTCTCGCACATCACGATGAAGGCCGCGATGTGCTGGATCCTATTGGGGTTCAAGTGCTGCAGCTCGATCTGATAGTGGTGCAGCAAACCCCGGAAGAATGGGTAGGGAGGAACCGTGAGTCCACGCTCATGGAACGGCACGAAGGAGACAACGTAGCCGTTGGGCGACGCTGGCGCATCCTCACGGCCAGGCACAAGCCACTCTGCCACATCATTCCTCCCATGGAGAAGACCACGCTTGACGAGGCCCTCCATGTGCTGTGGAGAAGTACATCAGAGCGGTACCACGAATCCATGGAGGATGGAGGCGGCAGTGGAGAAGCGGAAGCTACAGATTTAGGGCTCCAGCGGTGGATTAGCAAGCATGGCAGATCCAAATGGTGGCGGTGGAGAAACGGAGAAGGTAAGGCTGTGGTTTTGATATATAGAAACGTGAAGGGGGAGGCCGCTATTTATCGGACGGAGCGGGGTGAGAAGGCGAACCGTCCACCTAGGTTCACGCGCCTGCTTGCCGCATCATGTCACCTCCCTCCGAAGATCGTGAGCACGCTATCTCTGGCCACGCCCTCAAAGGACATGTTGGATGATGGTTCGCCCGGTCGATGGGCTAAGAACAGTCGCAGGTAAGGACGGATACAGAGCTGAAAACGCTCCTACAACCCATTTAGGACCAAGAGTTCGAAGGCTGGATCGCCGACGGGTTCACAACCGCTCTGGGGCACCCTTAGAGCGAGGGGTGTAAAGGGATAGGCCCACTAGCGGCCAGTACCTAGGCGCACGAGCGCCGCGGGAATCCCGGCCCATGTTCGAGTCTTGGTCAGTTCCCAGTCCATGGTTTTTTCTCGAAGAAAGGCGACGAGCCCTTGGGATCAGTCGAACAGACTCGAGAACTATATGGATTAGCCACTGAGAATCTAGAGTCGGTCACCAGCTGACCCATGTCGGACCCCGTAAACGGGAAGCCGGGGGCCCACTCGGACTAGCCTGTTAACAGCTCACCGAGCACCATGTTTCATCCATCGAGAAAAAACGTGACATGGCTCAGCCCCTCCATTTTATCGAAAAAATGCTTGAGGGATGACGATCATAAAGACAGGCCGACCCTCGATTGGACCCCTGCTATGCGCGGGAGCTTGAGGGAAGTTGGACTCGCAAGGAGACCGAACGTGCGGTAGCAGTACGATGGCGGACCGATCAGATCCTAGGGGACCAGAATCAAGAAAAATCTCTCCGACCTCCCAAATCCTATGGTTACATGCCCCCAAGAAGACTGATCGCGACAAAAGGGAATCGCTGTCCTATCAGGACACGCCGCAGGCTAAAAAAGAAGGCCAAGGCCCTTAGAGTCTTCCCGTCTGAAAAAGCCTCCAAAGGAGTATTCTACTCCTCCGTAGGCTCAGAGGCTACTGTCGGGTATTGATATTAGGGATACATAAAGCAAGGAAGTTAGCGCCCACGCTGACTTCCCCGGATGGCTTGAGACGTATTAAAAGGTCTCACCCGACCCCAAGGCCGCGGGCTCCGTCTTGCCCGATCCCTTGGGTGCAGGCTCCGTCTCACCCGATTCCAAGGACCCGGGTTCCATCTCGCCCAAGGCCGCGGGCTCCGTCTCGCCCGATCTCGAGGCCACGGACTCCGTCTCACCCGACCTCGAGGCCGCGGACTCCATCTCGCCCGACCCCTTGGGTGCAGGCTTCGTCTTGCCCGACCCCAAGGATGCGGTTTCCGTCTCGCCTAAGGACGCGGTTTCCGTCTCGCCCAAGGTCACGGGCTCTGTCTCGCCTAACCTCGAGGACATGGGTTCTGTCTCGTCCGACGGGGACCCATGCCGTCGTCAACCACTCCAGGTCCAAGCATATGGGCCTGGGTTAAAACTCTGACGCCAGAGAAGAGGCTGGTACGCCTCGATGCAACCCGTAGCCATGATGGGCCATACCTGGGGATTCACATCAAGAATAGTATCGGGCGTGCCGGTGCTGTTCTGCCTAATTCTCGTACGGACGCTGACAGACGCGTTAGTTCACCACGACGTCTGCCGGGACGGAGTGGAACGCCATGACCAGCAGATGACGCCTGCGCATGGCGCCAGTGACGAACAGGGCCACGACATGGAGCCATCCCTATTGACATCTACAGGGTCGATGGGACCCGCATGAAGAAAAATAAGGACCCAGTAATCCTGGAAGCCTTCTTCTCTCTCTCGTTCTTCTATTTTCGTACTCTGTAACCCGCGCTTTTCCTTCGCCTATAAAAGGGGAAGCAGGGCGCCCCGTGAAGGGGGGTCTGGACACAAGAGTATGACACAAGCATATGGCTGAGCGGGCAAGCGAGCTCTCAGCATTCGCTCACTCCTTCCACTAGAGACTTGAGATCCTCTCCCTCTCTCGTCTGTTTATAACCCCTACTATAAATTAAGTGCCGGTAATACGAGCAGCAGCTAACTGGATGTAGGTACGTTCCGCCCGAACTAGTATGAACTCTTGTTTCCTCCGAGTACACCATCTGAGCCAGACGTGTAAATATAAATTTACTCGTCAGTGGTCCGAAAACACCGACAATGGTAAAATAGATGAAACAAAAAACAAAGTGGCTTTATAATTTGCAACAGAGGGGTACTTTTTTTTCTATTCAATCATTCATCATCGAAATGAAAGGAAGATGATGCCATTTCCAGCACTGACACTCACTCGCCCGTTTCGTCCCGTCATCCCGTTCCCGTGCAGTTGTGCCGTGTCCCGTACTCCCGTGGACTTGGCTTCTCCCACTGCCGTCGTGGACCCACGTCATCAGCCACGTCCGACCGTTTGCCGTCATCGTCGGGCAACGAACCTGAGGTCTGTTTGCTACGCCTTATAAGCTGCTTATGACTAAAATAAACTAAAATTAATAGCCAAATGCTACGTTTTTTTTAGTAATTTATTCTGATCACGTTTATTTTTACTGTTCCTATTTATAAAAAAATAAAAATAAAATCAGACCCATTTATTTTGATCGTCGTTTTTACTTTACTAGGACAGATTACTTAGAAAGCGCTTGTCCGATAAGCTATACCCCCACTCGCGTGCTGCCGAGGGCAGAGACGGCATTTCGCCCCGCGAGATATTTTTGGTGGCCTGCTGCACTGCACAGGCCGGGTCAGGTCAGTCACACTGGGCCCCACGCTCCCCTCGTCAGAGTCAGGGCCACCTGCTCCGGGTCCCAACAAGCCGTCCCCAGGCCGGGTACGCAAAGTGTGAGCGTGTGCGCGTAGCGCAGCGGGCGGCCCGATCCCCCGCATATTCCATTGGACGTCCACGTCACGGGCGCCGTGGGATGGGATCAGGACGGCCGCGGCGGCCCCGTCCCCGGCTATAAAGGCGGCGCGGGGGAGGGCCTCGTCTTCTCCGTGCTCTCTCAGAGGTGGGTTGGCTTCTCCTCCCCCTCCGGTTCGGGTTAGGGTTCGTGAGGTTCTCCGGGGTTCCGTTCGGTTCGGGTTCGTGGGTGGGTGAGCGGAACGAGATGGCGGCGTCGGACGTTGAGTACCGCTGCTTCGTCGGCGGCCTCGCCTGGGCCACCGACGACAACTCCCTCCACACCGCCTTCAGCACCTACGGCGAGGTCCTCGAGTCCAAGGTCCGTTCCATCCCAGATCCGTCCATGCCCCACTCAGATCTGACCTTTGTTTTTCCTGACTGACCCACCCGGATCGGATCTCTTTCTCTTGGCGCGCAGATCATCCTGGATCGGGAGACGCAGAGGTCCCGCGGCTTCGGCTTCGTCACCTTCTCGACGGAGGAGGCGATGCGGAGCGCCATCGAGGGCATGAACGGCAAGGATCTCGACGGCCGCAACATCACCGTCAACGAGGCCCAGTCCCGCGGCGGCCCGCGTGGAGGCGGCGGCTACGGCGGTGGCGGTGGCGGGTACGGCCGCCGTGATGGAGGTGGCTACGGCGGTGGCGGCGGCTACGGCGGCCGTGATGGAGGTGGCTACGGCGGTGGCGGCGGCTACGGCGGCCGTGGCGGTGGTGGCTACGGTGGTGGCGGCGGCGGCAACCGCGGCGGCGGCGGCTACGGCAACTCCGATGGGAACTGGAGGAACTGAGCGGTGGGGCCCGCGCGGCCAAGTTATCTTGTTCGCTACTGCTACCGTGTCCTCACCCTAGTTAAGAGGGTTTATCTTGTTCGTCGTGTCCGTGCGTTCGTGTTTGTTGTTGTTGTTGCCCATCTGTGTTTTTGATCGCAAGCCCGCTCCTTTGATGTTGTTAGTGCTGTGTTCGTCCTCGTCTTCAGCCCCGTGCATCAATCAGTATGAACTGGGCCTGGGATCGATGGATGTTGCTACCCCTGTCAAGTTGTTAATCATCAGTCAATCAATGGGAAAAAAGGTGCTTCTTGGCGCTGCAAATGATTGTGCTCTTCTGAAAAGTTGCTTGCTTTGAGTGCGAATCGAGGCATAAGGTTGCCACTTTGTTCTTGAATGAACGATCATTTACATATAAATGAAAAAGTAGCCACTAATCACCACGAATCTACGGGAAAGGCGATTCGAGCTAATAATGAAAATATCTGAACATGAACAGACGCTGCTAATATCTGAACACAGGAGTGAATCAGTGACAAGGGCACATGAACTCCTGCTAATCTCTGAACACAGTGACAATAGGCGCTGCTGCTCACCAGAGCCGGCGAAACATCAACCAAATCACTAGAGAGGACAGCCCACTAGCAGTAGTGCTGCTGGCTCGTCGAATCTCGAGGCTGCATTGAAGCAAGCACCACCAATTTACAATAATAGCCTTGTTTAAATTAAATTATGAAATGTCACGTCATGTCACGTCGGATCGGATGTCCTATAAAATATTCTGATAGTAATAAAAAAAATAAATTACGAAATCAAAACGAATTTATTAAGTTTAATTAATCCGTCGTTATCATATGCATATTATCAAAATCATGGCCTAATTAGATTTAAAAGATTCGTCTCGTAAATTAGCCGTAAACTATGTAATTAGTTATTTTTTAGTCTATATTTAATACTCTATGCATGTGCTCAATATTTGATGGAATAGAAAGTAAATTTTAGGGAGACAAACTAAACGAGGCCTGAATGTTTGGAAGCATCAGAGCTTAATCACGAAACTCCGGCAATTCTCTGCAGTCAAGGGTTTACACCTCAACACGGAAGTGAATGAACAGTAACAAGTCAATACGCAGCAATGTTGCTCGTTCTATAGTGAATTCAGTTCAAAGGCAGTAAAATTGGCCAGCGTGAACCAAACTGTTTTTTTTCCACCTCTTCTTTCAGTAGGTTGTGCAGCTCACCTCTGCAGTCGTCACAATCATCAATGTAAAGCATCAATTTTATCATCCAGCAGCAATTGGTTACCCATCATTACTGTATCCAAAGCATTTTTCATTCATCACCAGTTCACCTAGAGTTTCAACAGTCAGTTCAAATTTTGGAAGATATGCCTAGGTATTCACCTATATGGTCTAATAACTGCAGTAAATCAAGCCGACCGAGCTTATCTTAACTATCGCAGAACTTTTCAACTAAAGTACACCAAAGGGGATTACGAAATACACCTTTCGTTAGTAATGCAGTGTCTAAAATTGTGCATTTGACTCCCAGGAAACCAACTTAACACACCACTGTTGCCATGGCAGTTTGTGACATTTTTTTCTTAGCCTGCTTATGCTGGCATTGATGCTAAAAATACAATTTTTATGCTTTAAGAGCAAAATCTCAAATGATTGTGTAAAATACATCACACTTGTAATGTTCAGTCAGTGTACTGTAATCATATGGTTGTGTAGGTGAAAGCAACAAATATTTTGACAAATTTTCAACTTCTTGACACTCATGGGGGTTATGAAAAGTGCTTTTGGTACAGTAAAGATGCAGATAACCGAATGTATCGAAAATTTCATAACTACAAGTACACATTGAATTTGAATACATGTATCTAAAACTACAGTTTTGAACTACAAGTACTCATAAGAAATTTTCTTAAGTTACACCCCCCACATACGCAACATTAATAAAAACCATAGAGCATTCTAATTTGAGTTGATTGTAACGTAACTGCTAAACCATTTTTTGGATGACTCTTTACTGGATCATGTGTTCCGTTTCTAGTGTCAGTGTTGCACTATACTGTATCTACAGTTGTGCATTTGACTCCACAGGGCCTGAACTGAATACACCAATGTTTTGTAGTAACTACAAGTGCTCTGAAGAAATTTTCTTAAATTTATCAACTAAAGAACACCAAGAAATTCAGGAAACTCCTTCCATGTCTAGTGGGGTATCTAAAATTATGCATTTGGCTCCCAGAAACCAACTTATGACACCGCTGCTACCGTGGCAGGTTGCGACATTTCAGCTTTTCTTACAATGAAATTGATGCCAGAATGTAGTTTTCATGCTTCAAGAGCAAACTATGAAATGGTCACTGAGCGTTTTGTTTTTTGTCACCCTGTGTAGATGCATCATACTTGTAGTGTTCAATGTACTGCAATCATATGTTCATGTAGGTAAAACAACAAAAAAATTGGCAAAATTTCAACTTCTTTGAAAGTTCAAACTCATGAGGAATTGGTTTTCACATCTAAAATTTCATAACTACAACTACTCATCGGACATTTGTATCTAAAATTGTTATTTTGTACTAACTACAAGTACTCCAAAGAAATTTTGTTACATTACAATCCCCACACATGCAAAGTTAACATAAACCATACAGCTTTCTAGTATAAGCCGATTGTAATGCAACTGCTAAACCACTTTTTGGATGAATTCTTATTGGATCATGCCTTCCATTTCCAGTGTCAGTGTTGCACTATAATGAACCTACAGTTGTGCATTTGACCCCACACGACATGAACTCAAGACAGCACTGCTTCAATGGTAGCTTGCCATAGTTGAGCCTATTTATGCTGGCATTGATGCCAATAAAAATACAGTTCTAATGCAAGAAGAACTAACTATCAAAAATTGAGCATTTCCTCTCATGTTAAAATGTGCTTCTATGTAAGCAGCACCAAACAGATATGCCATTTCTGAAGAGGTGGAGTAAGTGGACAACCTTCATTGTCAGCTACTAATTGCTGTTTAGCTAGCCACACACAGTAGTGCACATTTTTCTACCTAGGCTGCTGAAATCATGACTGGCACATAACTAATTTACAAATCTTAAGGTTGCATCACAAAAGGTCATGGAAAATTATCTTTGGGATCAAGTAAGACTAACATGGCCAGGGAGATTGGAAAAGGCGCAAGATCTAGAGCATACTTCAGCAGTGAACAGAAATGATCTAACAGAGAGTTATCCTAAAAACAAATGATACAGAAATTACAATATATCAGCTCAAAACGAGATGCTGTATGCCTGTGTGGTCTATGGTTAGCACTGCATGTGTCCAGGTTGCCCGGTCTAGATATTATGGGATGCTTCAGAATACTTTTATTTATTTAGCTTAAAACAGCAATTTGCTTATGCCTAATAGAATTACAATGATGTAAGTGTAACTAAAAGAGGAGTTCTTGTCCATATATTTCATATGCTAATTATGCAGAGAAAGGAATAAACACTGTTGATACTTGATGGTCTTGACGTTGAAGCCAAGGGTGTGGCTGACTGATGACACTGGCGTCCTCACCGGTGACCATTGATCTTCAGCAAAATCGTTGTCTTACCTAAATTGTCCAAGTCCCTGAAAACGCATATATCATTGACCCATCAAAAAGGGAATATAAACCGAGAACACAAACCAATAACTCAATAATGGAAATCCTCGAATGCATAAAAAAACAAGAAAGACCGCATCTGTTCCCAGCCCAAAAACCAAGAACAGTATATATTTGGACTAATGAACCAGAGGAGGAATAAAGGGGGTCGTCGAATAAGGATCATGGCCACACCATAAGAATCTGCATATCATTTTCCTTGCACGTTATCCTTCTGATCATGCTATGAAGACGGCGTAAGTAGGTATCAAATTTTCACGTCGGTCAACTCTGCCCCCACAGGGTAGGCATTTTTTTATCCCTAGCAAAATCTTCACATCTGGAAACTAAAAAAGGGAGCTTTATTCATTCTCTGGCGACTACAAGATCTGCATGAGCACTCCTCGTTTCATTCACAGTGCTGCAATCGACTAAACTCACTGCTTTGATTCGAATCAGCTTACTGGTGGCAAGGGGGTGGAACAAAGAAAAAGTATCACCGCATTAGGTGGACCAAAATTTGTAAGAGCAAGAAAAAAGGGGGCTTGGGAATCAAAGATATTAGAAAAATGAATATTAGCTTGCTCTGCAAATGGTTGTGGAGATTGGAAACTGAATCTGGGATTTGGCAAGAAATCATAAAATATAGATACATACCTCAAACATGATTTTGTATGTACTGTGAAACAGTCAGATTCTGCTATTTGGTCAGACTTGTTAAAAGTTAGAGATGTTTACCTTCAAGGTAGGAAAATGATTATTGGGAATGGACAAAAAATTTTGTTTTGGAAAGATAAATGGTTATATGATAAATCCCTGGAATTTCTTACGTGACCCTCGTCAAGGACATGTACAATAATGTTGTGACTAGTGTTCGAATAAACGATGGTAACACAGATTACTTCCCGATTAAAATTGGACTTCATCAAGGATCAGCATTAAGCCCATATCTCTTTGCCTTGGTAATGGATGAGGTTACCAGGAACATACAAGTGGATATCCCTTGGTGTATGTTGTTCGCTGATGATGTAGTGCTAGTGGACGAAAGTCAGGCGGAAGTAAATAGGAAACTAGAGTTATAGCGGCAGACCCTTGAGTCTAAAGATTTTAGATTGAGCAGAACTAAAACCGAATACATGATATGCGACTTTGCGCGGAGCTACACAGGAGGAGGGAGATGTGAGTTTGGAAGGTCAAGTAGTGCCTAAGAAGAATACCTTTCGGTATCTGGGATCGATGCTATAGAGGGATGGAGATATTGATGCGGACATTAGCCATAGAATCGAAACAGGGTGGATCAAGTGGCGACAAACTTCTGGCATTCTCTGTGACAAGGGGATACCACAAAAGTTAAAAGGTAAGTTTTATAGAACGGCGATTAGACCGGCTATGTTGTATGGAGCAGAATGTTGGCCTTAAAAGATTCAACATGTTCAACAACTGAGTATTGCAGAAATGCGTATGTTGCGATAGATTTGTGGTCACACAAGAATGGACCTTGTTCGTAACGATGATATACGTGATCGCCTAGGGGTAGCACCAATTGAAGAAAAGTTTGTCCAACATCGGTTGAGGTGGTTTGGCCATATCCAAAGGAGACCTCCAGAGGCACCAGTGCATTGTGGAGTCCTAAGCCAAGCTAATAATATGAGAAGAGATAGAGGAAGACCGAAATTGACATGGGGGAGACAATAAAAAGAGATTTGAAAGTTTAGGATATACCTAGAAATCTATGTTTGAATAGAAGTGCTTGAAAAGCAGCTATTAAAGTGCCTGAACCGTGACTTGGAGCTCTTGGTGGGTTTCAACTCTAGCCTACCTTAACTTGCTTGAGACTGAAAGGCTATGTTGATGCTGATGATCTATTTGCTATGTGCTTGCATTAGAACATAACTGTTGATAAGGTGAAAATTGATCCCACTATTGTAACCTTCACTAGATGGTTGGTTGATAGATGGGGTGAGGAGTGGAAAAATATCTTGTTTGATACTTCTTCTATTAACCTGAGGGGTGTTGATGATACGGTGTCTTGGAGGTTTGGTTTAAAGGGCCTTTTTTCTATCAAATCTCAACCACTAACAAGACGAAACAAGAATCATTCACATGACTCCATCGCCCCGCTCGGCTCCAATTCTATCCTACTCCCTTCAGCCCCGCACCAGTCCAATCATATCCCTCGATCCCCACCAACGTTGACTCCCCAATCACCGTGTTTCACCCACCCCACGCACCTGGCCCCTGCGATTTTTTTTTTATTTTTAACACTTTTTTAAACTATTTTTAGTTCTAACACTATTTTTTCTTCAAAAGTAACACTTTTTGACGCGCCTGTTTGCACGGCGTGGCTAATTCACACTGCCGCACCATGCATGGCAGCGAGGCAGGGTGCAGTCAACGGTTGCGGCGACCGCTGACGTGGCAGGTCTGACGCGCCACCCGTCACGGCATGACGGGCCTGCCGTGCCACGCATCACGGCGTGGCAGACCCCTTGTTCCCTCTCTCAGTGTCTCCGTCCTTAGACGAGAAAATGCGCCACTGTGACTCCCGCCCGCCGCGCCCTGCCCAGCGCACCCGCGCCCGACATGCCCTGCCCGGTGCTCCCGCTCACCACGACCCTAGCCGCCGCGCCCCCCGCCACGCCCACCGCAGTGTGCCCGTCCTCCCTCACTCCATCTCCATCTCCCCCTATCTTGTTGCCTCCCTTACTGCCGCCACCGCCCCTCCATCTCCCCACTGCCGCACGCCGTCCGTCCTCGTCGTCGCCCCTCCATCTCTCCGCACTGTCTCGAGTCGTGAAGGACTTTGCTGCGCTGCCCATCGTCGTCCTCCAGAAGGGGGATTGCCGCCGCCCTCTAGAAGTAGGCCGCTGTCGGCCGGCCATTGCCGCCGGCGGCCATCTCCTTTACATTGGTGGATTGTGGTGACCCATAATCTTTGTCAAGGTAATGCTCTTCTACATCTTTGTCAATTTTTTTTGTTAGGGTTAAGATTCAAATTTAGTTTGACCGGATAGAGATTTATATAATTAGTTAGCAAAGATATTTAGTGAAGTTAGTAAATATAAGTTATGTATAGTTTTGCAGTTAGCTAGATATGTATGGTTAGTAAAGTTACTTAGTATAGTAAGTATAGGTATTAATATTAGTGTGTTTAGTGTAGTTAGTTAGTATAGTTACTTAGAATTATTGGTATATGTATTAATATTAGATTAGTTAGTATAGTTAGTTGGTATAGGTGTAGTTAGTATAGGTGTAGTCAGTTAGTTAGTACGCACGACGATTTCGATGACCTGATGAAGTTTCTGAAATGCTTTTGTAGATGGATTGTTGTGTTAGAGTTTTCTACGGAGGAAGTGTTAGGAGAGAAGATGGTATGTTTGAGGATATGGAAGAAGAATTGGAATGGTTTGATGAACCTCCTAGCTTCAGCGATCTTTGTGGCCGTTTGAATGGAAAGTTTGGCGAGTGATTATACACTGAAGGGGAGGTTTGATAGTGGAAAGACTAGGGCACACTACGTGCTGATGCCCTTGCGGGACCATGCTCACTGGTCCAGCTACAATAGGGTAATCCAAGGTTCCAATGTGACCTTGGCTGAGGTGGTTAGTGGAGAATGGGTACAGGATGCATGATCTCCAGGAGGGGCCGTCCTTCGATGATGATACTCAACAAGAATGTGGGGTTCATGTGGAACCAACTATGGGTACTATGGATTTGGATGGTCAGTTGATGCAGGAGCAGTTTCATTCAAGTCAAGTAGGCTGTATAAGCAATGACTTCGATGTGAATGAGTTTGAATGGGAAGAGGAGGAGTAGGAGGAGGAGGACAGGATCGGTGATGTAGTTAGCAGTGATTCAGACGATTCAGATGATGACTAGGGGGGTAGACATGCTATGCCCACACCGGTTGATGACATGCCAGTACCTGTTCATGGTATGCCATTACTAGTATCAACTGAGGTTTTGCATGATATGCCGGCTCAGGGTAGACTAGTCATAGATTTGCCAGCAGATGATACTCCCTATGATTCGTGGGGCAGAATTAGCGAAGCACAGTAGTATCTTCCACCACCACCTTACATAGCGACAGAGCTTGAGCAACTAAGGTCGATGAATGTACCTTTCAGGGGCATTCCAAACTATAGGGATGTCAGCATGACGGATATGGCAGTTTGTGACACCGGTCTCTAGATATGTAGGAAATCATTGTATGACCATGAGAAAGAAATCCTTAGTAAGGGGATGATATTAATGCAATGTCAAAGATGAAGCTCTTTGTTTAGGACTATGCTGTGTATCACCATAGGCCGTACAACGTCACTCATTCGGACCAGGAGTTGAGGTACCACGTGATATGCAAAAATGGTTGTATGTGGAGGTTAAATGCATGAAAGAGACAGAGTGATGGACAAGTGGAGGATAAGTAAACTGGTCGAAACCCACACTTGCCTATCAAATAGGGAGAAGGAAAATCATCATTAGCTCACTGCATGTTACCTTGACCGTCATATATTGGGGCTCGTTGATGACAATAATGACATTTTGGTGTCTTCATTATAACAGTCCATATATGGATTCGTTAAGTATGATGTGAAGTACGGAAAGTCTTGGCGTGCTAAGCAAATTGCCCTAGCGATTCATTGGGGTAGTTGGGAGGAAGCGTACAACAGGGTGCCCCGCATCTTATGTGCAATGCATTACTACAACCCTGGCTTGAAATGGTTTGTGGACACCGGAGGGATGTATTTTAGGACCACTTGAGGCATGTCCTGCATCGTGTGTTCTGGTCGTTCGCGCAAACGGAACATGCATTCTAGTTTTATTGGCCCGTCATACTTGTTGATGGCACTTTCCTAATAGGAAAGTATAGGGGCACCTTGATGATGGCTGCTGCTGTTGATCCGGAGGACCAGATAGTACCCATGGCTTTTGCTTTGGTGGAGGGAGAGAACAATGAATCGTGGTCATGGTTCGTGTGGCTTCTATGTATACAATTGTTTGGCCCATCTCGCACTATATGTTTGATCTCGGACCATCACCTAGGGCTTCTTAATGCTGCAGCTAAGCATATAGATGGATTCCCGCCTCTAGTGCACAAATGGTGCATGAGACACTTTGTCGCTAATTTCTGGCGGTGTTAGAGGAAGAAGGAGGTATGTGACAAGGTAAAGGCTCTATGTTGTGTACGTACAGAGCACTAGTTCAAGGAGACAAAGAGAGAACTAGACAAGATGCTAAATGAAGCGGGCAAGGCCTGGTTAGAGGCGCAGATAGAACAGAAGGCTAAGTGGGCATTAGCATATGATGAGGGGGTTTTAGGTATGGCATCATGACCACTAACTCCTCGGAGTCTTTCAACCGTGTATTCACCGGAGTTTGATCGTTGCCTGTGTCTAGAATTATTGAGTTCTCCTTTCATAAGTGCAACAAATATTTTGTCAAGAGGTGGGAACTTGCGCAGAAGAATATAGCTGAGCAGGGGCGATTTGGAAAGGTCGGAGCAGAACATTTGAAGAAGGTCGAGGAATTGGCCAAGCAGCACACCATCGAGCCATATGGACCCTGCCGCCATATCTTTAGTGTACAGGGCAAGGGTGACACAAGCTTAGGCGGTGAACGTTATGGTGGATGAAACTACCAAGTTGATCTTGACAAAGTAGAGTGTAGTTGCAACGTCCCTCTAATCATGCATGCCCCTTGCTCTCATATGATCATGGCCTGCAGTGTTCGTGGGTATAACTTTGAGGATCTGCCATATATGTCACCCTTGTATCTCCGTTCGAACACGTTAGTATTTGGGAGAGGAGCTTTGAGCCATACCTTGACCCGACACAGTGGCCACCTTATCATGGTTATGACTACGTGCCGCATCCGAATCTAATGAAGGTAGGCAAGGGTAGGAGGAAGAAGAAGCGACTCAAGGGGGACATGGACGCTATGAGAGGGTACGAGCGAAGACATGTACGGAGGGAGAGACTTCAACTAGACCCGTGGTCAGGAATCTTTGCTCCGTTTGCAAAGAACCTGGTCACAAGGCTAGCTGGCATAGAAGACAAGGGAAGCATGTGCATATAGCATATATATTATTATATTAATGTTAATTGTTTGCTATGCTATTTAAAACTACTATGTTAGTACTAATTATGATATATGTTTATTCTCTCATTTTGCATAATAGTTTATTCCTTTTACATTTACTTTGTTTTTATGCACTAATGTTCGATCATATTATAGTACTCTTAATGTTTGTTCTAACACATCCATTTGAAATTTAAACCAGGATGGGGGATCATCATCCGCAGTACCCCATTCTTGAGGTGCACTACGACAAGGACCACCGAGCCAAGCACCTATCAGAGCTTCAGGAGGACTTGCTACCTCTTAGACTATGCACGCACCAGCCGCACCGCTAGGACAAGCGATACCAGCCGTACATACAGCGTGTCAGCTTCCTTGAGATCGTCTAGGTCTTCAACACTGGGCTACCGATCCTCGACCCTGCACTTCTCACTGCTGCTGTCGATAGGTATGATTTGATACACGTTTGGTGAAGTACAAAGCATTGATTTGTCTCATTGTTTGAATTAAGAAACTTCTTGTATTGAATTATAAACCCACAGGTGGAGGCCAGAGACCCACACCTTCCACCTTCCTTGTGGCGAGATGACTATCACGATGCAGGACATGAAGATGATTCCATGTCTGTGGTTCGGGGGTCTTCCAGTGACTGGGATCCTTGATAACCATCACTGGATGGACTTGGTGGAGCAGTTCTGTGGCAGAAGACCACCTGAGGACGAGGATGCTAAGAGAGCAAAGTAAGAATTTTTATGTTCCAAACATTTACCATTTTGACACCAACACATGCAAGTCTTTGGTTGGTCTTTATATCACAAATATATGTTATGGTCTAAGTCTGTCGTTGATCTACATATTCTGTAAATTATTTTGCTATTTAAATGGAGGGTGTAGTACATAACTTTTATGATGCGTATTGTCTTTGTCTAATTTAATGTTTATCTTTGTTCCCTCAGCTCTCATGTAATTGTCCTTCAAAAATTTCAAGAAAACATCTTGTGTCAGCTCGGTCTAGATAACAGAAAACTTCGGGGCGCCGCTGCACCTAGACACTCTAGAGCAGGAGATTGAGAGGTATGCTAGGGTGTGGCAGTGGCACTTCTTAGGCGCCTTCCTTTTCCCTGACACGTCGGATAACGCCATTAGCTGGACCTTCCTCAACATACTGAGCCAGCCATGGGAGAATATACGAGCATACAGCTAGGGTAGCACGGTCCTAGCATGGATCTATCGTCAGCTCTGCGTTGCCTTACCGATGCAGTATAGGAGGTGTCCAACCTAGGAGGTTGCTCCCACCTACTACAGGTTTGGTGTTGGGAGCGATGGCCAGTTAGGGAGGCCCGTTGTTCACGGTTTACCTATAAGTGCATTCGATTTTTTATTTTCCTCAAACTTGATGCCGCACTTCGTGACTGACTATCCTATTCAATGCAGGCATGGAATCACATGGATGTAGGACCGACTTGCTCTGTACATCTGGCAAGAAGCGGAGGTAGTTAGAGGGAACCCGAAGCGGTGGTACAGGCAGTACATCGGACACGCTAGACGTCCTGACACAGCACCAGGATAATGACCACTTTGATACTGCTAGTCGGTATTGTTGCTTTTTTATTATTCCCAAAACCTAACTGTAGTTACCTAACTTTCAGGTGGAATTGGTGTCCTTGGTCTAGATTCGAGCTAGAGGGGTACCTGAGTCCTCGCACTAAGGAAGAGTCAGACGAGTGGCTTTTTAACAGGCCACTAATTTTCTTCCACGTGGTCAAGATGCACTACCCTATAAGGTTGTATAGACAGTTCAGAAGATTGCAACCATGCTCACCATCGCTGTATACAACCAACAGAAAGTTGCACGGGTGCGATGACTATAACATAATAATTTAGCAGTCATGTGCATACATACAACCACTAACTTATATTAAACTTGTAGGTATGATCGAAGGAATAGGTACAAGGAGAAGAATTGGGCCGTGACACACGCGGGGTACATCCACGACTGGGAGAATAGGCAAAGGGTCCTGATCGCTGAGAAACCACCGCATGACCAACGCAACTTTGACCGCTACCTCCAATGGTTGCATAGGAGTACTCGCACACATATGTAGGCCCCTACACTAAGAAGCCAATTGATGAGGACGAAGACGAGGATGACACCACTGATGCATACGATGAGGTGACAAGGATGGAGACAGCTTCAGAGAGCCCCACTACAGAGATACGTGGGAAGAAATTTGAATTTCAATACAACTGCACGTCGGTATTCCTATGAATTGTAGTGATACGACCTTACCTCGATTGTGTATGCAGGCAACACAGTTGACAAGTCTGTCCAATGAAGCAGCCGTGCGACTTCACGAGACCAGAGGGGAGCCACACGGCATTCTACACATTTTCATCGATGTACATTCTATTCTCAAAGCCATGATAGTGCTTAAATGGTTCCCATGATTCATTCATCCGTGTTTTCTTTTTTTGCAGAAAATGAGGAGGAGTTGTAAGAAGCTAGCACAGAAGCTCAGCTACGTGGATACTCCGTGGGAGATGCCCTATGACCCAGACCTATCTAGTTCCTTACGCTCGAGCACTATGCCGACACGAGCAGGTTCCTCCGACACGATGGCTACTGGGACCTCTTATGTTCATACTCCCGGCAATGCAGGCAAGGGTCCCGCAGAGCACGACATTGAGGAGGATGAGGATGAGGAGGATGAGGACAAGGACGAGGAGGAGGACTACGATGAGATTGGGATGTCTCAGCTTGGTGATGCACCATTTCCTACATAGTTCGACGAACAGGTACTTGAAACAACCCTTCGCCATGTAGGTCACAATTACTTAAATATTGTAAGTAACGATGCCTATATTGTAATTGCAGGGTCATAGTTACACTCAGTAGTACCGCCGGTCCGCTAACGAGACCATACCGACGTTGGGTTCACCCCTAACGTACTGCCTTCACGTCTGAAGAGGCAGCGACGTCCACGGTACCCATATACTCCTGGGTCATAGGAGTTCTTTAGGATGACATGATGCACTTGTACTCGGACAACCATATACTGATGGAGCATGTAGTATGTCGAGTAATGTCGAACTTATGTATTGATGAACTTGTGTTGTAGTTATGACTTGTTGAACTTATGTCAAATAGAGGTATTGTCGAACTTGCGATGAACTTGGGACGTGTACAAGTTAGTATTGCTGAACTTGCGTATTGATTGTCTCGTGCACTTAACCTTCCTGTTGACCTATTCATTGAACCGACACGATGAAATAACTTGGCTTATATGAGAACATAACAGAAGTGCCTTGTTCCATTTGTTGCCGCTTTGACTGCCCGCGCCATGGCTGGGGGCGCGTTAGCCTTTGCTGCGCCATGGACGGTGGCGCGGCAAACCCATGCTGGGCGCTGGCCAGACTCCCTAGTAGCAGCAAGATTTTGATGCATATAATTTAGGGGGTTTCGAAAGATCGCAATGGTGAGAACAACTTTTTATTTATATTTTTTAAAACAGAGCATAGACATGACACAAGGTCATTAGTGATTGGTACAGTCTTCTAGATAATGTTTGGACAAGATGGACACCAAACTAAGACCCAAAAGTAATAACCGAATGTGTGACAATGACAAAAGCAAAAGCATTATATACCGAGAACGTAACAAATACATGCAAATTGCAGCATTGTAATACCATTTTTTGTGGTGAAAGTTTTATGAGATAACACAATGTCTGTTACAAAAATTAAACAGTGTTCATTACATGGGTGCAATAAATAAATAGTTCAAATGAAACACAATACATCACCGAGAAAGTTCTACTACAATACAAATACTAAATCTAAAGCATTGAACTAGCACACCTATACCAATTCTCTACCACACCTCTACCAATCCTCAGTCTAAAACATACTGAGTAAGCAACTCGTCGTCTGAGTACCAGTCCTCACCACTACCTCATTGTTGTGGCTAGGCTCACCTGCATTGCCCTGATCTGCCTGTCGCCTGTAGTAAGCTGCCTCCGCTTCACCTACGGCCTCTGCGGCCTGAGTCAAGAACACGTCCTCCTCCATCTGACTCATGTGGCTAGGCTCACCTGCATAGCCCTGATCTGTCTGTCGCCTGTAGTAAGTGGCCTCCGCTTCATCTGCGGCGAACGCATCCTCCTCTGCCTGCAAGCCTGCATCTGCTTGAGCAATAAGCTCGCTAGGTCTACCAGTGTCTTTCTCAGCCTCCTTCTCCTACAAGCTCGCATCCACTAGAGCAATGAGATCGCTCAACCTGGCAGTGTCATCCTCATCCTCGTCCCCATCATTGGCCAACACAATCGAAGATTGGACGGTGCGACCAGCTCGCGTTCTGTGCTCATCTAACTTCTTTTTCTCATACCTTGCACAGGCCACCTCTGCAGTATGGTCCTCACTGCATCCAATCCCTTCATGTATAAAATGCAACTAGATAGCAATGCGATTATATTACATTTAAAATCAGGCAACGAAAATAAAAAAACTTTCAAGCACTCACTGGCACACAATGCAACAACATGGTCATTCAAGACCTACATCTGTACTCCTGTCTCCTCCCTTGCCACCTTCCTTGCCCTCTCCTCCTCTAACGCCCTCTATCTCTCCAACCCCCATTTGTCAAGCCTAACATCGATCAGGTTATGAATACCGCGCTGTCTAGCAAACTCACGCATCTTCTTTTTGTGCTGTTTAATGAATAGGTTGACGTAGTCAGGTCCATATCCCCTCTTTCGTGCAATTACTTCGCCTCCCCTTCAGTTCATCCAAGAACTTAGCTTGACCATCATAACATTCCCACCTGCATTTCCTAGTGCTCTGTTCAAACAAAAAATTATATCATATATATCCTAGCAAAAGAAACAAAATACAATTTCATGTTTACCACAAAAATAACCAACCTCATCATAGTCAACCATATGGCCCCAATAATGGCCTATTCCAAGCTCCGAAGGGACTAGACCGTAGTTGGATTTAACACCACATTCGCACATGACTGGAGGTGCTTTGTAAATTAACCTTTCTTTCTTCTTTTCCTTTGCCTTTGGTGGCTCCGGCCATTGATTCTTAGGACCGTAGAGCCACTCATTGAAACGACACTTCACAAATCCATAATGCTACAAGAGAACTACATTAGTACATGCACACATATAGAGATAAACATTTAAATAGATACACTTTCCACTTACTTCGTGCTTGTTCGGACACACAAACTCCAACGTATTCTCAGGGTTTATCACAGCTCGATCTCCGCATTCGCATAGAAGAGGTTCCTCAAGTCGTCTAACTACGGCTAGGTGCTTCTCCTTAGCCATCATTGGTGGAGGGTTAGGGGGGGTGGAACCCACCGCTCGAAGTGCTCACGTGGATGTCTCCCTCTACACCAATCATCGAAAAGGATGTACCTAGGGTCAAACTTGTCTGCACCGTCGATCCACTAAAAGAAAAAGCACCTCTCATGGGCCTACACAACAAGATTCCAACAAAATATTAGTAGCCTGCTTACACAAATGAAGAAAAAAATAGTGGAAATAATTACTTACATTAAAACGACTACATGTGTAGAAGCAACGCGCCGCTGTGTCTAGATGTCTCGATTGAAACACGTCGGCAGAAAAACCATAGTCACAGTTAGGGACAGAGAGGTCAGGAGGGACGGGGGCATCTTTGCTAGACGCATCGGGGTATAATTCTCTAGGACGACCCCATTTTCACCAAAACTTCTCCCGATATATGTCTTGCATCTAACAAAATGGTTGTAATTTAACAAACAAAAATAAAAACATCACAAATTAATGTCAATGAGAACCATTTGCATTACAACAAATAAAATATAACATACACTTTAGTGCAAACTCTATCTTAGATGTAAACATGCAAACTACATAAAAACTATACTTTGGTCACCAAAAAATAAAATTTGGTACATCAACAGTGTGTCCATATATTTATTCACATATAAAAGTTGAGATGCAAACTCAAACAAGCAAAATTCATATAAAAATTGACCTTAGAATCATGGTAATCATAATTCTAACTAACCAATTAACCTTAACATTGGCAATCCTAATCCTAATCCTTCAATCCAACGTTCTAATGAACTCATATTTTCCTCCATACCCTAACTACTCATTCAAATCCTTTGATTCACCGTGGAGGTCGAGGAGGAGCTTCATTACCTTGACAACTCCGAGGAGGAGCTTCGGGGAAGGTAGGGAGGGGGCCGCAAGGGAGGGAAAGTCAGCGGCCGGCCGTGAGGGAGCCGATAGGCAATGGCACGGGCGCCGCGAGCGACCTCACCTCGAGTTGGGCAGACAGATAGAGGGAGGGAGCCAGCACCGCAACAGGTAAGTAAAGCTTTGCCACGCCATTGAAAGGATCAAGATGCCCAAGAGGGGGGGTGAATTAGGCTAATTCTAAATTTCTTTGCAATAATTAAATCATATGGTTAGCCCAATTAACCCCTTGTGCCTATAAAAGTGTTTCTATTAATCTAACGCACAAAAGTTTAGCAACTTATATTCCAATCCTACTCTAGCATGGCAATTCTAGGAATATAAATGATAAGAATTGAATTGCTCAAAGTAAATAGAGAAGGAGGAATGCGACGATGTTTTGCCGAGGTATCGGAGAGTCGCCACTCCCCACTAGTCCTCGTTGGAGCACCCGCGCAAGGGTGTAGCTCCCCCTTGATCCACGCAAGGATCAAGTGCTTTCTATGGGTTGATTCTTTGATACTCCGTCGCGGTGAATCACCCACAACCGCTCACAACTTGAGTCGGGTCATCCACAAGCTCTCCGGATGATCACCAAGCTCCTAATCACCACCAAGCCTTCTAGGTGATGGCGATCACCAAGAGTAACACACACGAACTCTCACTTGACCACAACAAGCCTAGGGAGAAGGGTGGATGCACACTTTGCTACTCTTGATCTCACTAATGAGGGCTCTCTTTTGGATTCTCAAATTTCAATCACCTCACTAGGACCTTGCTCTTCTTGGCACTCTCTAAGGTGTGTTTCAACTGTTGGAATGAGCAAAAGTCACCCCACACATGAGTGGAGGTGGTATTTATAACATCAGCTAAAAAACAAACCGTTATGTGCCTCTACGGGGTGACCGGACGCTCCGGTCATATTGACTGGACGCTCCGGTCAGTTCACCCCGAACTCCAGTGATCACATAGCGACTGGACGCTGGCAGCATCCGATCGTAATTTTCCCTCTCTAGAACCTTACTGGAGTCGATCGGACGCTGGCCCTCAACGTCCGGTCACTCACCTCTCAGCGTCCGGTCGTGCCAGACGAAAACACCTCGATCAAATGAACTAACCGGACTCTATGCTAGCATCCGGTCAAACCGGAACTAGCGCCCGGTCGGTATTTGACCCTCCATTCACTTCTAACTCTCGATCATATGTGAATGAAGTTTGCTCCAATGGATCTTAGGCTTATTTAGGAGCTACCTAGTGCTAGTTTCAACTAGTGTGCACCACACCTAACTCACTAGACTCACCTAGGTCAAGCTACCCATCCATACCCCCCTTAATAGTACGACCAAAGGAAAAACAAAGTCCTTAACTACTCTAAGTGTCTCTTCAACACCAAACGACACTTATAACTAGTCCATCCTTAACCTTGTCGTCCATCCTTTGAAAACCGAAATGATTTCCATCATAGGGGCATGAACACCATGATTGCCCAATCGATCTCCATTACCGTGACCTAACTTAATTGCCTCTACAAAACGCACGTTAGTCACAGTAATCACGTATTGTCATTAATCACCGAAACCCAACTAGGGGCTTAGATGGTTTCAATCTCCCACTTTTTGGTGATTGATGACAATACTACCTCGAGTATGTGAAAGAGATGAGGTTTTTAACATGCTTGGATCATATAAGCTTTTTGCAATAAGAACAAAAGAGTTAGGCAAGCTTATATGACCCAAGCCAACATGATGTACTCAAATGATATGAAATAAGCATGAGTACAAGTAATAAAGCTCATTTGCATCGGAGTAAAATGCGGAAGCAAAGCAAATGAGCATAGCACAAGTGATATGACATATAAATGATTCAAAGTAGAGAGCACACATGTCACATATCACATAAATATCACGATTACGTAGATATCACTATCACATAGATATAGTTCAATGCATAATAGTAAACATGAATGCATAATGTATCACACATAAAAATCCAAATGTAATAGCTAATAGATAAACTAAGCTCCCCCTATATATGTCGCTCGCCCTAAGACTAACATACTCGATCCTTCTCCCCCTTTAGCGTCAAACACCAAAACCTAAGGGTTGGTCGGCGGGGCTACAGCGGACGAGTTGGGCGCTGAGGTACGAGGAGCGAGCTAGAACTAGGTGCCATCATCATCTGACCCTGAGCTCTGAGCAGTCTGACCCTCTGTAGGTGGAAGTGATGCTGAAGCAGTATGGGTCGGATCAGGGACTGGAGCTGCTATAGACTGTGCTGGTATGACTGTAGTAGCCGGCTTTGATGATACCACTGAAGAAGGGAGCGTCTTTGTAGTCTCGGTAATAGGTGTAACTATCGAGGGACCTGGGACATATAGATATGGTGGAGTAGGCTGCCCTGTCAACTCACTAAAGGTCGCTCCAAGACTCCTGAACACTGAGGTATCTGGCACTAGCCGCAAGAATGTCTGTGCCAGTGTGAAGCCCATCTAAAAAGGTGTGAACTGTGGGGCTAGCACTGGCAAAGCAAACCACTAGGACACCTGCTCTATAGGTGAAGCAACTATGCTGGTGGCTGTCCCTGACTCTGAAGCCCACTAGGCTGTAATGCTGGAGTCATAGAAGTGGTGGCAGTCTGACCAAGCTGGGGCGTAGGCTATGGCAGTGGAGCCCCAATAGCTGTCACTACATGCTGCATGAATTCAAGTAGCTGCTGTTGCATGAGGAGCTGCTGCTGATGCATGGCCTGATGCTGCTACTGTATAGCCTACTGCTGTTGCTGCATAGCTAGCTACTGCTGCTAGAACTCGTCCTACCAAGTTTAGAACTATGCAAATGTAGCAGCTGTCTCCTAAGCCTAGCGAACCTGATCCTACCTCATCCGCTCAAGTATGGCAAGTAGAGCGGGGTCTGTCTACGGTGCAGGTGGAGCTGAACTAGAGCTGTCGGCCTCAGCATCATGTTGTCATGGAGGCATAGTAGGGATAGCCTAGTAGTCATCATCTAAGTTGTCACTGGGGTCGCTCTCGACCATCCCCTTCTGCTGAGCATCAAGCTGCTCCTCCTCTATAGCTGCAAGGGCCCTGATAGTCTCATCCTGCTAGGCTACAGACTCTGGCACCTCTAGACGATGGTGCGGCTAACTAGGTGCACTCGGTGTACTATGGCAGATCATCTGAGTCAGGTTATATATAGGGAACTTGGTAGTAGCACCACTATACTCAGCTAGCATCTTAGGTGGCCTCACAGTAACTGCCCTGTGAATGAGAAAAGTGATCCAATGGGCATAGGGCAACTGATGATGACCTCTAAACCCCTCAGCAATAGTATCCTCCATCTCTGATAGAAGGAGATCCCAAATATCAAACACAGTCTGCTGCATCAGGGAGTTCAGTAGCCATAACTGTAAGCGAGTCAAGCCCTCACGATACCCATCCTCAAAATCAGGGTCCTCCTCATAATAGCATCCAGCACTCTGGCTATAGGAGTAAGATCACTCGGAGTCCTGCTCGACCCCTCACCAAAAGGCTCTCTGAAGCAGTGACGGACTAGATCTATCGGAGGTACCATACCGCCATGAGGACGTCTGGGAGGCGTTGTCTGTCCATAGCAAATCTCATGAAGCCGAATGGGGTGCTCCTAAAGTCTGAGTATCTCCCTAACCCTAGAGCTCTGTAGCCTGTAATCTCTACCTCTGAATGCAAAGTGAATATACCTATGCTGCGGGTCAATCCATAGTGTAGCATAGAACTCCCGGACCCAAGATGGAACATATAAATCGGTCTGTTCGAGAAGATCTGTCAGCCCTAGCAGATAAGATAGGTACTAGCGAATGTGCTCTCCGGCTGCTGCTACAATAGACTCAATGTTACAGACCCTCTGAGACCTAAAAACTGTCCCACTATTGAGATATGCATTATAAAAGTCCTCCTGCAGTGGTGTGTAGAAGCCCTGTGAAGCTCTATCATCCCTCTGCCTGCTCTCCCTCCTGAGCCTGCTCTATAGGCTCTGCTGGCTGGGGCTACTGCTGTGGCTCCTGCTGTGACTCCCCTTGAGGTTGTGGCTCATCAATAGCAACACATTGTCCTCCAATCATGAGAGTCCCAGTTGGACTACCATGAAAACTCTCAACCTCCTAGATGCCGGCCCTCTGAGCTGGTGAAACTTGATCTCTAATGACAACTCCACTCCGGGCACCTCCTCTCTCAGCATGCTCTACCGCTGCTGCAATTGTAGCTGCTCTAGCTGTATCTGCATTTGGATACTTTCACTTCTTTGTAGCCAGCTTCTTTGTCGCCTTGCCTTTTGGATCTGCAGGCAAGCGAGGTGGATGCCTCGGATCTTCATCACCTGGACCACCTCCGACGTTCTTCACACGAGCCATCTGATGAAACTAAAAAGATCAACTGTCGCTGACAAAGATCAACTGCCAACTGTCACTTTCAAGGCTTGGCCTCAATCCGTACTCGCGAGCTTGTCCCCGAGTTGACTGACAACAGCAAATATGATCTCAACGACACCGACTCGCTGCACGATAGAATAGATACGATATACAAATAAATACAATATATCTAGAGATGCAAAACCCTAGGAAGCAAGCAATTAGATATGAAATTAGAACCGAGGGCTTGCTACCTGACGTAACTGCGATCTGAAGAGAAGAGAAGCGACACACGGGGATCCACCGAATCGGCTAGAGTTAGGGTTTCGGCTCGACAAAGATCGGCGACTAAGCAATGCAATGTATGGCAGTGGATTAGGCATTGCGTGGAGCAGTGGCACGGTGGCAGAGAGCACGGTGACACTAGCGCTAGGGCATGGGGGCGGTGCTGCAGCTGTGGAGCTTGGCGGTGGCTCGGGTAGTGGAGGCGCAAGGAGGCTAGCGTGGCGGCTTGGGTGGCTCTGGTGCGGGCGTTGATAGAGTGAGTGCGGTGGCACTAGGAGCTACGGTGGCACTGGAGGCAGTGGCTCGGGCAATGCAGCGTGGGCAAGGAGGCATGACGGTGTGGCGAAGCTGTTGCGGGAGCAGAGGCGCGATGGCGATGGAGGGCGGATGTGGTTCTAGGTCAACTCACCGACGCAATTAAAAATGGTGGCCCCCGAGTCAGATAAGGAAACAGAGATAAGAGATTGAATCTCGCACGTTTTCTACTGACCGGACGCTGCCACCCACGTCCGGTCGATTCTAGAGAGGTCCAAAACCCCTGGAATCGTGACCGGACGTGTCCGATCCCAACTGACCGGATGCAGCCAGAGTCCGGTCAAACCTGTCGACGTTATCTTCAACTAACCGGATGCTGGATCGCCTTCTGACCGGACGCTAGGAACACTGTTTCAGCATCCGATCACTCCTTCGCAGCAAGTTCACCTCCTGTGAACTGACTGGACGCTGGACTTTAGAGTCCGGTGCAGCGTCCGATCACTCCTTTCTAGTAAATCTTCAATGTCCTTCATGCTGCCTGTTCCCAATCAAGTCCCAACTCAAATAAGATCCAAATAAACACCAATTAGGACTGATGTGAGTGACCTCTCTCAAACCCTCATATTTTTCAAAATATTTTGCCTTAGGCTACAATTCTTTTTAAGAAAATAGGCAATAAAGGGTGATTTAAGATAAACGACAAAACAACATTCATGCATATGCAATACTTGAATGTAAATCTAGTTGCTTGTCAAGTTTGATCCAAGGTTAAGCTTCTTCACTCGCTTTTCGGCAGTTATCTTAACCATGTTAGACAAGCCCTATGTGCATTGCCACAAAGTAAACATGTAGTATATTACAATGCAATGCAACGGACAACACAAGCTCATCTTTTAGTGTCATTACTAAAATCAAGAACATTGAGCTCATTCCGTAATCGACAAAAAGTCACCTCATCTAGTGGTTTAGTAAAGATATCCGCCAATTGATCCTCGGTCCTTACACCTTCTAGTGATATATCATTCTTTGCAACATGATCCCTAAGAAAGTGATGACTGATATCTATATGCTTGGTGCGAGAGTGTTGAACCAGATTATTTGCAAGTTTTACCGCACTTTCATTGTCGCACAAAAGAGGTACTTTTTCTAGAACTACACCATAGTCTAGCAAAGTTTGTTTCATGTAAAGTATTTGTGCACAACAAGCACCCGCGGCAATGTATTCCGCTTCGGCGGTGGATAAAGTCACACTATTTTGTTTCTTGGAGGACCAAGACATAAGTGATCTACCAAGCAAATGGCACCCTCCGGATGTGCTTTTTCTATCAACTTTGCAACTGGCATAATCCGAATCGGAATAGACCACTAATTTAAATATAGCTCTTTTGGGATACCAAAGGCCAATGCTTCGTGTGTGCTTAAGATACCTAAGGATACTTTTAACGGCAATCAAATGAGTTTCCTTAGGATTAGCTTGAAATCTAGCACACATACACATACTAAACATGATGTTAGGCCTAGATGCGGTTAAATATAATAAGCTACCAATCATAGAGCGGTAGAGAGTTTGATCAACCTTGTTACCTCCCTCATCTAGGTCGAGATGTCCATTAGTTGGCATTGGTGTCTTGATTGGCTTACATTCATCCATCTTGAATCTCTTGAGAAGATCATTTGTATATTTCTCTTGAGAGATGAAAATCCCTTCTCTCATTTGCTTGATTTGAAAGCCAAGAAAGAATGTAAGCTCTCCAATCATTGACATCTCGAACTCCTTTGACATCAATTCACCAAATTCTTTGCATGAATCTTCATTTGATGATCCAAAGATGATATCATCAACATACACTTGACAAATGAAGATATGACCATCAAGCTTCTTGGTGAATAGTGTGGTGTCGACCTTCCCAATGGTGAAGCCCTTCTCAATGAGGAAGTCCCGAAGGCGCTCATACCAAGCTCTTGGGGCTTGCTTAAGCCCATATAATGCCTTGGACAACCTATAAACATGATTATGATATCTAGGGTCTTTAAACCCAGGAGGTTGATCAACATAGACTAGTTCATTAATAAAGCCATTTAAAAATGCACTTTTCACATCCATTTGATATAATTTCATTTCATGATGTGATGCATATGCAAGAAGGATACGGATGGCTTCTAATCTTGCAACCGGTGCAAAGGTCTCTCCAAAATCCAAACTTCAATTTGAGAGAACCCCTTTGCAACTAGTCTTGCTTTGTTCCTCACAACAACACCTTAATCATCTTGCTTGTTGCGGAACACCCACTTCGTTCTAATGACTCTTGCACCTTTTGGCCACTCTTCAAGAGTCCAAACTTCATTACGAGTGAAGTTGTTCAACTCATCATGCATGGCATTGATCCAATCTGGATCCTGAAGAGCTTCTTCTACCTTAGTAGGCTCAAAACAAGAGACAAAAGAGTGATGAGCAATAAATGAAGTAAGTTTTTGTGAGCGAGTCATTACACCCTTTGATGGACTCCCTATGATGAGATCTTGTAGACGATCTTGTAGTAGAGGTGTATTTCTTCTATTGACCACTTGAGGGGGAGGTTGTGGAGCATCAACATCTTGTGCTTGTGCCACCATTTGATCATGGGAGACATGAGTGTCTTCATTTTCTACTCTCCCATCTTTTTCACTATCTTGTGGCACACTTGATGAAGAAGGTGGATCAATGACTTGTACATTATCTTCATCATCTTTAGGCTTGATGTCTCTAACCGGAATGTTCTTCATAGCCTCCCTCAATGGTTCATTACCTACATCATTAAGATTCTCATGTGCTCCTTGGGAGCCATTAGATTCATCAAATTCTACATCATATGTTTCTTCAACCAAGCTGGTGACATAATTAAATATTCTATATGCTTTGGACTTTGATGAGTAGCCAACAAGAAAGCCAATATCACAACATCTTTGAAACTTCCCTAGGTGTTGCCGCTTCTTATAGATGTAGCATTTGCAACCAAACACCCTAAAGAAGGAGATGTCCGACTTCTTCCTATTGAGCAACTCATAAGGTGTCTTGCCAAGGAACTTTTGAAGGAATAGGCGGTTGGATGCTTAGCATGCGGTGTTGATAGCTTCCGCCTATAGAGCTTTGGGGGTGTTGTACTCATCTAGCATTGTTCTTGCAAGAGTGATCAATGTCTGGTTCTTTCTCTCAACTACACCATTTTGTTGAGGAGTATAAGTTGCGGAGACCTCATGCCTGATCCCAACTTCATCACAATAGGCTTCTATGTTTGTGTTGTCAAATTCTTTCTCATTATCACTTCTAATTTTCTTGAGCTTCACTTCAAATTCGTTTTGTGCTCTCTTGGCAAACTTCTTGGAGCAAGATGCAACTTCGGATTTGTCATAAAGAAAGAATACCCATGTATACCTTGAATAGTCATCAACAATCACAAGACAATAAAGATTTCCTCTCAAACTCTTGTATGTTGTTGGTCCAAATAAATCTATGTGAAGGAGTTCTAGCACTCTTGTGGTTGACATGAAAGCTTTGGTTGGATGAGTATTTGCAACTTGCTTGCCGGCTTGACATGCACTACAAAGCTTGTCCTTTTCAAACTTCACATCCTTCAACCCTCTCACCAAATCATTCTTCATTAGCTTCTTGAGTGAGCTCATCCCAACATGACCAAGTCTTCTATGCTATAGCCATCCAAATGTTGTTTTGGTGAATAGGCATGTCTTCAAGTTAGCATCTTCGGAGGTAAAATCTACCAAATATAGGGTGTTGTATCTAAATCCTTTGAATATCACTTGATCATCATCCTTCTTAGACACAACAACTTCCTTCTCGGTGAACAAGCATTGAAAGCCAAGATCACACAATTCTCCAACGGATAGCAAGTTGAAGCTCAATGAAGCAACATATAGCACATTTGAGATAGAATGATCATTTGATATTGCCACTTTGCCCAATCCTTTGACCTTGCCCTTTGAATTATCTCCAAATGTGATTCTTTCTTGTCCATCTACTTCTTCATCTAGTGAGGTGAACATACGAGGATCACCAGTCATATGTTGTGTGCAACCACTATCAATTACCCAATGACTTCCACCGGTCTTGTAGTTCACCTACACATAAGAGATCAAGCTTTAGGAACCCAAACTTGTTGAGGGCCCTTCACCTTCTCGACAAGTGACTTTGCAACCCAAATCTTCTTAGGCCTAATCTTGTTTGGAGATCCTAAGAACATGACTTTCATCTTTCCACTAGAATCCTTTCTAAGCATGTAATGAGCATTAAAAGCAAAGGGTCTAGCATGCTTGGGCAAGGGTTGTGGTGGTGGAGTTTGGCACTCATGAGCAAAGTGGCCTTCTTGTCCACACTCAAAGCATCTCTTTGGCTTTGGCTTTGGCTTTGATTGTTGTTGTTGAGCTTGAGCCTTCTTCTTCTCTACATTTGCCACATATCCAATGCCACTTCTATCCATCTTCATGACGGTGTTCATTAGAAGCTCACTTTGAAGATGTTTGCCTCTTGTGAACTTGCTCAATTCAATCTTAAGATGCTCTTTTTCCAACTTGAGCTTCTTGTTCTCTTCCTTGAGTGCATCACTACTTTCATCTTTCTTGAGTGCAACATTGTTTCTCTCTTCCTTGAGTTTCTTGTTTTCTTCTTTTAGCTTCTCATTCTCAAGAATTAAGTCACCATCATGATCAAGAGTTTCTAGCACAATGGTGTTGTGGATTTTGAACTCTTCAAACTCTTTCTTAAGCCTTTTATTATCTTGCTTGAGCTTGACATACTCATCATAGTCATTGTACTCAACCACTTGCTTACCTTTGCCACTAGATCCTTGCTTAATGCTCTTATCAATTAAATCATCACATAATATAGCTATATCAATCTTAACAACATGGTTAGTAGCATCATGTGGCTCATCGGATAAAAATTCTTGAGCAATAACAAGACTATCATGATTAATCATAAGAGTAGTATATTCTTCTTTTAGCTTGTTGTGGCTAGTGATGAGCTCTTTGTGCACCCACTCAAGTTTATCATATTTATCTTTAAGCTCTTTCTTAGAAGATTTGAGCTCCTTGAGTTTGTATGACATAACATCATTTGCTTCTCTAAGCTCAACACTAGACTTTTGGCTATGTCACATTTAGCTAAGAGAGAATCATTCTTAATTTCAAGCTTTTCATTTTTAGCTCTAGTCTTTATAATGATCTTAGTGTATTTCTTTAGCAAATTAGCAAGATCATCATAAGAAGGCAATTCATATTCATCATCATCGCTATCGCTATCACTATCATCATTATTAGCATGATCATCACCACTACTATCATCATTTGATACCTTGCGATCACCCTTTGCCATAAGACATAGGTGTGTAGAGGATGATGGCGGTGGTGGCAGTGAAGATGATGAAGAATCAATAACAATGGCGGCCACCTTTCGTTGTCACTATCATCATTGGATGATCCACTAGATGAATCATGTTCGTGAGCCAATCAC
Organism: Miscanthus floridulus; assembly: GCF_019320115.1. Taxonomy (NCBI): domain Eukaryota; kingdom Viridiplantae; phylum Streptophyta; class Magnoliopsida; order Poales; family Poaceae; genus Miscanthus; species Miscanthus floridulus. Next base: position 93,238,256 of record NC_089593.1, read on the forward strand.
CGATGATGTATGCCTTTTCACTTTTCTTCTTCTTGTGGAAGTTCTTCTTCTTGCCATCTCTCTTCTTCTATGGCTTATCTTTCTTCTTTTCATCTTCATCACTTGAGTCATCTTTCTTGCCCTTGTTCTTGTTCTTGAACTTGTCTTTCTTGGGCTTTGTGCATTGATGTGCTAGATGATCAAGTTCTCCATAATTGTAGCAATCCATCTCTGAGATTGGCTTCCTTCTAGAGCTTGTGAAGAACTTCTTCTTCTTGCCATTAAACTTGATGCCACTCTTGTTGAGCTTCTTTAGCATCTTGGCAGTTCTTTTCACCATGAGAGCAAGGCTTGCATCATCAACTTCATCATCACTTGAGCTCTCATACTCAAGCCTTGCTTTGCCCTTGTCTTGACTAGCTTTGAATGCTAAGTCCTTATCTTTCTTCTTAGTAGAGGATGAGAAATCTTGTAGTGTGATGTACATGTACATCTCATGAGCATTGATCTTTCCCAAGATTTGCATTGGTGTAGCGGTGGAAAGATCACCTTGGTGTAGCACAGTCACAATATGCCCATATTTGTCAATGGGGAGGACACTCAAGATTTTTCTTACAACATCAGATGGCTGCATTTGAGTGAGTCCAAGCACATTGACTTCCTCTACAAGAACATTCAAACGTGAATATATCTCATTAGCACATTCTTTGGGAAGCATTTCAAAAGAGTTAAGCTTCTTCATGACAAGATGATAGCGTTCCTCACGCTCGCTCTTTGTTCCCTCATGGAGCGCACAAACGTCCGACCATAGTGCATGGGCGTCTTTGTGGTTCCTCACCCGGTTAAACACATCTTTGCAAAGGCCTCTAAAGATGGTGTTTCGAGCCTTTGCATTCCATTTTTCGTAATTTATCTCATCGCCTTGTAGGTGCGTGGGATCCTGAGGTTTTGGGAATCCTTGTGAGGCGGCTCTAAGTATACCAATATCTAGAGCTTCTAGATACGCCTCCATGCGGATTTCCAATATGAAAAATCATTCCCCTCAAAGATAGGAGGAGGTCCATCCCCGTGAGACATCTTTCTCTAGGCGGTTAAACCTAAATATGTGAGCATGAGGCAATGATACCAATTGAAAGGATCAAGATGCTCAAGAGGGGGGGGGTGAATTGGGCTAATTCTAAATTTCTTTGCAATAATTAAATCCTACGGTTAACCCAATTAACCCCTTGTGCCTAGAAAAGTGTTTCTATTAATCTAACGCACAAAAGTTTAGCAACCTATATTCCAATCCTACTCTAGCATGGCAATTCTAGGAATGTAAATGACAAGAATTGAATTGCTCAAAGTAAATGCTCAAAGTAAATAGAGAAGGAGGAACGCGGCGATGTTTTGCCGAGGTATCGGAGAGTCGCCACTCCCCACTAGTCCTCGTTGAAGCACCCGCGCAAGGGTGTAGCTCCCCCTTGATCTGCGCAAGGATCAAGTGCTCTCTACGGGTTGATTCTTTGACACTCCGTCGCGGTGAATCACCCACAACCGCTCACAACTTGAGTTGGGTCATCCACAAGCTCTCCGGATGATCACCAAGCTCCCAATCACCACCAAGCCGTCTAGGTGATGGTAATGACCAAGAGTAACACGCACGGACTCTCACTTGACCACAACAAGCCTAAGGAGAAGGGTGGATGCACACTTTGCTACTCTTGATCTCACTAATGAGGGCTCTCTTTTGGATTCTCAAATCTCAATCACCTCACTAGGACCTTGCTCTTCTTGGCACTCTATAAGGTGTGTTTCAACTGTTGGAATGAGCAAAAGTCAATCACACACGAGTGGAGGTGGTATTTATAACATCAGCTGAAAAATGAACCGTTATGTTCCTCTGCGGGGTGACCGGACTCTCCGGTCAGTTCACCCCGAACTCCAGTGATCACGTAGCGACTGGACGCTGGCAGCATCCGATCATAATTTTCCCTCTCTAGAACCTTACTGGAGTCGATCGGACACTGGCCCTCAATGTCCGGTCACTCACCTCTCAGCGTCCGGTCGCGCTAGACGAAAACACCTCGATCAAATGAACTAACCGGACTCTGCGCTAGCGTCCGGTCAAACTGGAACTAGCGTCCAGTCGGTATTTGACCCTCCATTCACTTCTAACTCTCGATCATATGTGAATGAAGTTTGCTCCAATGGATCTTAGGCATATTTAGGAGCTACCTAGTGCTAGTTTCAACTAGTGTGCACCACACCTAACTCACTAGACTCACCTAGGTCAAGCTACCCGTCCATACCCCCCTTAATAGTACGACCAAAGGAAAAACAAAGTCCTTAACTACTCTAAGTGTCTCTTCAACACCAAACGACACTTAGAACTAGTCCATCCTTAACCTTGTCATCCATCCTTTGAAAACCGAAATGATTTCCATCGTAGGGCATGAACACCATGATTGCCCAATCGATCTCCATTACCGTGACCTAACTTAATTGCATCTACAAAACGCACGTTAGTCACAGTAATCACGTATTGTCATTAATCACCGAAACCCAACTAGGGGCTTAGATGGTTTCAATCTCCCACTTTTTGGTGATTGATGACAATACTACCTCGAGTATGTGAAAGAGATGAGGTTTTTAACATGCTTGGATCATATAAGCTTTTTGCAATAAGAACAAAAGAGTTAGGCAAGCTTATATGACCCAAGCCAACATGATGTACTCAAATGATATGAAATAAGCATGAGTACAAGTAATAAAGCTCATTTGCATCAGAGTAAAATGCGAAAGCAAAGCAAATGAGCATAGCACAAGTGATATGACATATAAATGATTCAAAGTAGAGAGCACACATGTCACATATCACATAAATATCACGATTACGTAGATATCACTATCACATAGATATAGTTCAATGCATAATAGTAAACATGAATGCATAATGTATCACACATAAAAATCCAAATGTAATAGCTAATAGATAAACTAAGCTCCCCCTATATATGTCGCTCGCCCTAAGACTAACATACTCGATCCTTCTCCCCCTTTAGCGTCAAACACCAAAACCTAAGGGTCGGTCGGCGGGGCTGCAGCGGACGAGTTGGGCGCTGAGGTATGAGGAGCGAGCTAGAACTAGGTGCCATCATCATCTGACCCTGAGCTCTGAGCAGTCTGACCCTCTGTAGGTGGAAGTGATGCTGAAGCAGTATGGGTTGGATCAGGGACTAGAGCTGCTATAGACTGTGCTGGTATGACTGTAGCAGCCGGCTCTGATGATACCACTGAGGAAGGGAGCATCTTTGTAGTCCTGGTAATAGGTGCAACTATCGAGGGACCTAGGACATATAAAAGTTGAGATGCAAACTCAAACAAGCAAAATTCATATAAAAATTGACCTTAGAATCATGGTAATCATAATTCTAACTAACCAATTAACCTTAACATTGGCAATCCTAATCCTTAAATCCAACGTTCTAATGAACTCATATTTTCCTCTATACCCTAACTACTCATTCAAATCCTTTGATTCACCGTGGAGGTCGAGGAGGAGCTTCATTACCTTGACAAGTCCGAGGAGGAGCTTCGGGGAAGGTAGAGAGGGGGCCGCAAGGGAGGGAAAGACAGTGGCCGGCCGTGAGGGAGCCGATAGGCAATGGCGTGGGCGCTGCGAGCGGCCTCACCTCGAGTCGGGTAGACAGATAGAGGGAGGGAGCCAGCGCCGCAATGGGTAAGTAAAGCCTCGCCGCGCCATTGAAAGGATCAAGATGCCCAAGAGGGGGGGGTTGAATTGGGCTAATTCTAAATTTCTTTGCAATAATTAAATCATACGGTTAGCCTAATTAACCCCTTGTGCCTAGAAAAGTGTTTCTATTAACCTAACGCACAAAAGTTTAGCAACCTATATTCCAATCCTACTCTAACATGGCAATTCTAGGAATGTAAATGATAAGAATTGAATTGCTCAAAGTAAATAGAGAAGGAGAAACGCGGCGATGTTTTGCTGAGGTATCAGAGAGTCGCCACTCCCCACTAGTCCTCGTTGGAGCACCCACGCAAGGGTGTAGCTCCCCCTTGATCCGTGCAAGGATCAAGTGCTCTCTACGGGTTGATTCTTTGACACTCCGTCGCGGTGAATCACCCACAACCGCTCACAACTTGAGTTGGGTCATCCACAAGCTCTCTGGATGATCACCAAGCTCCCAATCACCACCAAGCCTTCTAGATGATGGCGATCACCAAGAGTAACACAAACTCTCACTTGACCACAACAAGCCTAGGGAGAAGGGTGGATGCACACTTTGCTACTCTTGATATCACTAATGAGGGCTCTCTTTTGGATTCTCAAATCTCAATCACCTCACTAGGACCTTGCTCTTCTTGGCACTCTCTAAGGTGTGTTTCAACTGTTGGAATGAGCAAAAGTCACCCCACACACGAGTGGAGGTGGTATTTATAACATCAGCTGAAAAACGAACCATTATGTGCCTCTACGGGGTGACCGGACGCTCTGGTCATGTTGACCGGATGCTCCGGTCAGTTCACCCCGAACTCCAGTGATCACGTGGCGGTCGCAATTTTCCCACTCTAGAACCTTACTGGAGTCGATCGGACGCTGGCCCTCAACGTCCGGTCACTCACCTCTCAGCGTCCGGTCGCGCCAGACGAAAACACCTCGGTCAAATGAACTAACTGGACTCTGCGCTAGCGTCCGGTCAAACCGGAACCAGCGTCCGGTCAGTATTTGACCCTCCATTCACTTCCAACTCTCGATCATATGTGAATGAAGTTTGCTCCAATGGATCTTAGGCATATTTAGGAGCTACCTAGTGCTAGTTTCAACAAGTGTACACCACACCTAACTGACTAGACTCATATAGGTCAAGCTACCCGTCCATACCCCCCTTAATAGTACGGCCAAAGGAAAAACAAAGTCCTTAACTACTCTAAGTGTCTCTTCAACACCAAACGACACTTAGAACTAGTTCATCCTTAACCTTGTCGTCCATCCTTTGAAAACCGAAATGATTTCCATCGTAGGGGCATGAACACCATGATTGCCCAATCGATCTCCATTACCGTAACTTAATTGCCTCTGCAAAGCGCACGTTAGTCACAGTAATCATGTATTGTCATTAATCACTAAAACCCAACTAAGGGCCTAGATGCTTTCAGCCATGATGCACGGCGCATCGGCCCCACCACGTCAGTGGTCGCCACGGTCATTGACGGCCCCATGCCGTGCCGCCATGCATGGCGCGACAGCGTGAATTTGCCGCGCCATGCAAACAGGCGTGTCCAAAAGTGTTACTTTTGAAAAAAAAAACAGTGTTACAATTAAAAATAGTTTAAAAAAGTGTTAATAATAAAAAAATTCACCCCTACTCACCGCATCGCTCCATAGTCCGCAACCCTGCCTCTACTCACCGCTCGGCCGCTCCCTCTCCTAGCTGCCCGCTCCTAGGTACTAGCGCTTGGCCGGTCGGCAGGTAGCCAGCAGTCGTGGCCTGCGGGAGAGTGGAGACGGTAGCAGAAGGCGGCGCCGACATAGTTCAAGGTCATTCCACCAAGGGAGAGCAGCAGCAGCAGGCGGCGTCGGCGTACGTCGAAGGACACTCCATGGAGGGAGAGTGGTAGCGGCAGGCGGCGCCGGGGGGGAGGGGCGGTGAAGTGCTGCGGTTGAGCGCCGCCACCACCCGCGGGTGAGGTGGTCGGAGGCGGCTCGGCAACGTTGCGGCGGCCGGAGGGCGTAGGCGGGGCGGTGTTTTGACGGGGTCGCGTCGCAGCCGACGGAGGAGCGTCGCCACCAGCAGGCAGTAGCAGCCGTGGCTCACCGCTAGGCCGGCTGCGCCCGGCGGCCAGCGTGCGATGAAGCCTCCTTGTGTTTATCCCAGGGGACATTTAACTTTTTGCCATCCTTACGGATGGCACTCCTTCATTTGCTATTTTTATACGAACACCTACATATTTACCATCGCAAACAGTAATCCTCCTAATTTTTTGCCATTTTTGCTGATGTGGCATGCCACGTAGTCAGCCAGCGTGGCAGCGCCTCTCCTCCCACGACTGCTTCTCTCTCCCTCCATTCGCTGACATGTGGGCCCCACCAGTCAGGTTCATCTTCAACCTCCGGCCACCGGAGAAACTATCCCCATAGTGCAGAGGTCTTCATGCAATAAATGTGAATCTTTTTTCATTGTCTCTCTCTTATCCCTCCGATGCTCTCTCCTATGTTCTCCGCCAACCGAACCAAAACGTGGCGGGTGCGGCAGATGCGGGCTGGGCCAGGGCGCGGCGGTGCGGCTGCCGTGGGCAAGCGGGGCCGGCTCGGATGACCGGTGCCGGTGCAAGCGGACGCGATGGCGCGTCTGAGTGCGAGCGAGCAGGGCCGGCACGGGCGCGGTGGCGGGTGGGCGCGGCAGCGCGGCTGAGCGGGGCCGACGTGGCCGAGTGCGGGCGCAGCGGTGCTTCCGCCGTGGGCGAGCGGGGATAGCTCGGGAGAGCGATGTCGGTGCGGGCGGGCGAGTGCGACGGTGCGTCTGAGCGCGGGCGAGCAGGACCGGCGCGGGCACGGCGGCGCGGCGAGCGGAGCCGGTGTGGGCGGGCAAGACGCGGGCGAGCGGGGCCAGTGCGGGCCATCCTGGAAACCAGTGGTTTCTTCTCAACGGCCAGAGGTTGAAGATGAACCTGACCGGTGGGACCCACATGTCAGCGAGTGGAGGGAGAGAGAAGCAGCAGTGGGAGGAGAGGCGCCGACACGCTGGCTGACTGCGTGGCATACCACATCAGCAAAAATGACAAAAAAAAAAAAAAAGAGTGTTACTGTTTGCAATAGCAAATATGTCCGTGTCCACCGTTGTAAAGATGGCAAAAGTTACTAAATGTCCCTTATCCGAGAGTCTACCGGACCGTGGTGAAGCCTCTCCTCCAAAATTACCGCTCGGCTGCGGTGAAAGCTCCGCCGAAAATTCCTGCCCGTCCGTGGTGAAGCCTATCCGAAATCACGCCTTCCTCAAGATCCCGTCCCAAGCCGCGCCTTTTCCGGGTTCAGACTCGATCCGCTCGGCCTCGCTCGCGACTCCGCTGGGCCGCTCCCGGCTTGCGCCCCCTCCGCCCCCCCCCCCCCCGCGGCTCGCGAGAGCCCAGCCCTTGAGCCGGCACGCCCCGGCCCCGGCGCCCCGTCCGCGGCGCGGCGGCAGCCAGCCCCAGCCCCGCCCCGAGCACCGCGTCCAGGCCGGCCACAGCAGCAGCATCCTCCTCGCCTGCTCCCTCGCCCTTCCATTCGCCGCCGCCGCCACGGACGCGAGGAACGAGGACGCGGCCGGCTCCTCCTCGCCTGCTCCAGCGCCGTTCCGTTTTGCCCCGCCGCCGCTGCGGACGCGAGGAGCGACGACGCCTCGGCGCCCGCCTATCCGCCGCCTCCACTTCGCAGGCGCCTCTGGTAAGCTCGTCGAGGTCCATTGTTCCTGATGAAGTGTGCTTTGCCCATTTGTTCTTTTGCCTTTTGTTCTGTTTCTGAGTTTCCATGCTGCATGACTGGTACTGCATCAATCGTCCATGGTTGCCATCTTTGATACCCTGATGTCACTGAAGTTTCCATTTAATTTTTAAAGAACACATACCAATGATTGCCAGCAAGCATTGCATAATGCATACTGAGTTAAAATGCATCAGTCTAGAAAAAAAATGCTTGCATCAATATCAGTTAAGGCCACGTGAGGTATGGAGTGTTGTTCTGAGAAAATTCTATAAAGCAAAACCAAAGAACTGATGTGTGTTTGTCAGGAATATAACGAAAGAGTGAAAGCAGCTCCCAGGCTCTATAACGAAAGGGGCTTATATGGCCATCGCAGTTTCGTAAATCAACTTCTTCAGAATTTGTCAGGAATACTGAAAACTGTCCATCATATTGCTCTATTGCCCCTTTCACTCCCATGGATGGATGGAACAAGAGAGAGTGCCTATTTTATGATGGCAGACAACTGAAGTTAAGATGGCATGTAATTTGCGGTTACCACACTATCAGTGCTGCGCCCCTGAACCTGATAGTGTCCTAACAGGGGCGGCTATCAGGTGCAGGACTTCTTTTGGCGAAAAGTTGTCCCTATGACCACTGACTAGGCAAAGGACCATTTCTGTCTGATCTTGAGGCCCTTTCCCCTGATGAACTGTCGCTTAAGAATCTGAACCTTAGTGCCCAGGAAGATGAAAATGCCTGGTCAGTGCCAATTCTACATCCATAATTGATTAGAAGTGGTTTAATGCCATTTTGGGCTGGCCCTGCCTCAAAAGTTTTAATCTTAAATTATGCACAAACTTATAAATTAGGAGTGACCTGTCCAAACTTATAAATTAGCACAGTTATTGAATTTGTGGACAATGGGTGTAATACAATAACCATTATATGTATCGTGGCAATAATCATTAAATTTAGTTCTTCTATTTTTTTTTCTCAAGGGGACCTGTTTGCTGTTTTGTTAAGAATCCAGAACTGACAGTCATTTGGTGGTAACATCGGGACAGTGCTGCTCATGTATTTATACGAAAATTGTTCCTTCTGATGTCTCTCTGATAGGAGGGAAAATGGTTGGGAGGGAGGACTGCAGACTTCACCTGAAAAATTCTGTATTGGCAGGTTTAATGTAGGCATAGCATTCTTCAGGTCAAGGAATGCCACCAACCTATCATTTAGCAAAAAAAAAAAAAAAAAAAAAGACCCTATAAGTAAGAGACTGTATGGTGTAAGTAATTTACGCTTGGCTGTATAGCACAGCATGCCTCATGTAATTTAGATTTGGCAATGGACCGTGAATCTTTTCCCCTTTTTTTTAACATTACAGTATGCCTCCTGTAATTAGTCGAGCCAGAACAAATAATGTTTCTTTTTGATTAACTGATGCAAAAGGACATTCCAAATTCCATCTTACCCAACAATGTGGTTTTCTGATAATCCAATGATACTACAGATGCTGATGTGATACTCTGACGGAATCCTTTTTTTTTATTATCTTTGATAGTTCTGTTTTTTTTTTTTTTTTGAAAAAAGTGTTGTTCAAAGAAACTGTTGTGTTTTTATTAATCCTGTCTGATGGAATATTTATTAGAAATTGGTATCTGGTTACACGTCATTTGACCTCGTGGTGTTCATATAACAGGTTTGTGATTGTAAAAACCTGTAAAGGGATCGAGTAGAGAGAAGATCGAGTCAGCCCATCCAGCATTGGCCAACAACGAGGTGCCGACCAAAGAAACACTTAAGGAGATTTCTCAGTACATTGGACTGTAGATAACTAATGTTTATTCCAGTCATGTTTTAAAGATATCCAGATTAGAGAGCACTGATATGCTACACAAAACCTGCTTCATAAGTCTATGTGATGTGGTTATGTTCATATAAATAGAATTTCTTATTTAGTGTATACATAGTTGCTGAAAAAGGCTGGATATCTTTCATCATGTTGGTCAATGATTCCTGACAATCCTAGCCATCTCAACAGCCATGCTGACTTATCTTTTTAGTCTCAATTTGCACCAGTGCAAAGAAAAACGCCCGAGGGCCAAAGGTGAGACGAACTCAATCTCAGGCTATCCTTTATTCCTTTAGATTGTTTGATACTTATAACAACTCACTAACAAACCTTTCCTAAATCTAAGGGCTGACAGCCCTGACTCAACAAACTCCAAACCAACTAGGACTCTTAATAACTAACTCCTACAGACCCGGCTGGGGCCCAAACCGGCTCCCATGCCTTGCCCTGGTGGCTGGCCGCACCCTAGTGCCTGGCCCGACCCCTGCTACCCTAGCCACTCATCTTGCTACGGCGGTGGTACACCTTTCCCACCATAACAAAAACAATATGAGGTCAACTAGAACCATTGGTTTAACGGTTCATGTTATTTGCTGTACTTGTTCATCTAACTGATAGAGATCCTACAATCATGTGTCCATGGATTACTTTGTCCTTCAGTACTTAGTTGTTACAACCTGGCCATGTCTCTTCCTATTACAGATTAATACAGTGCAAAATAGTGGTTCTCGAGCGCCATTGGGAGACAAGACTAACACAACTAAAGAAGGTTACAGAATGCAACATGCTATCGAATATTCCATTGTGTTTCCTATGTATATGTTATATCGATTTTTTTTAAAACTATCACCAGTTGATGCTAAAGACCACAAGAGGGAAAAGGATAGAGCTCGATGGCATGCAATGTCCCAAGAACGGAGGGATGAAAAAAATAAGAGGCGACGTGAGTCATATCATAATAAAAAAATTAAGCATCAAGTCACCGAAGCTAAAGGGCGTACCCAGTGCAGAGAGCTCCCGCTCTGTGCGGGGTCTGGGGAAGGGTGTCAGTGGCAAGCCTTACCCTCGCTTGTGCAATGCGAGGAGACCGCGACTCGAACCCGGGACTTTCCGGTCACAGGCGGTAAGACTCTACCACTTGCACCAGGCCCGCCCTTCAAGTCACCGAAGCTACCAATAAAAAAACAAGCACTTATTTTGACATTGTTACTAAATTTGATGCTTATTTATTTGAATGTGGCTCGAAACAGTATGTTGCTAAGCCAAGTTAAAATTTATTTGTCTTCATTTCAACCCACTATTTTTTTTTGATGCTCTTATTGCGTTGAAAATTTGAGGCTCCTAACCTACAATTTTTTTCTTACTTTTATTGTGTTGAATTGCATTCAAAATTTTAAGGTTTCCATAGCAACGCACGGGCATACGCTAGTCTGTTTATAATGTTCTAACTGTTGATGATACTGGTAGATACCACAAGAAAATCTGGAAAGGGAAAATTCCTTAGAAATTGAAAATCTTTCTTTGGATGGCATTGAATAATGCTATCTTAACTAAGGACAACATGATCAAGAGAAATTGGCCTGGGGATCCTTCTTGTTATTTCTGTTCTCAACCTGAGACAGTTGATCATCTTTTATTTCAGTGCAGTACTGCCAAAGTTGTGTGGGCTACTGTGGCTGTATGTTTTGGGGCTAGTAATGTGCCCAGATATCTGAACCAGTGTTGGGAATGGTGTGAAAAATGGTTACCATTGGGGGAAAAGTTTCATACTCTGGGAATTGCTGCTGTTTGCTGGGCAATATGGAAAGCCAGGAATAAATTGTGCTTTGAAGGCAAATTAATTTTAAATCCAATTTCTATAGTTTGCCATGCTTGCGCCCTTATGAGTTACTGGGCAGGGCTATATGCAGGGATGGATAGGGAAGCTCTGGAGGAAGGAATCAACACTATTATGCTGCGAATTGCAACAGGATTGCTGAACAAGAAGCCACGGAAAGGTGAACAGCACTTGGGAATCAACAGAATGGTTGAAGCCTTCACAAAGCTGTTAGTTCTTTTGGTGGATCGCTGGAGGACATCTGAAACCAGATGGATGTTTGCTCTTTTCTTTTGTTTTGTCAAAACTTGAACTTCTCGAGTTCTCTCTCTCAGGCTTAGTTGACTGGTAGTTTCTGGCGATCATGTTGGTGTTTTCCCCTTAGTTCGGGTACATGTGCCCTTTTCATCTTAAGTGGTTTAGGTGTAGTAAGGTAAGGCAATCTTCTCAGCTGTCTTTCTTCCCGGCTTCTTGATATCTGTTGCTACTCACAGTTACTGTATCTCCGTTATTTTGGTAATGGAAATGGGGTTAAACCTGACAGAATCCCGATCCGGCGAGAGGGAGACGAGAGCGAACACGCACACACGAACACAGGTAGGCACACGATATTGGTGCTGCAAAGCGGCAGCGTTTCTGATTGTATTGCCAAGCTTATATAAACCAATACAAGGAAACTAATCAAGAACTTTTGAACACAATCACAATCAGTGATCATGCGCCTAAATATCTACTGGTAAATATAGTAAGCTAAGTATGGTAAGCTAATCTAGCACACAAGGATTACAATCAACAATCTCCTCCTAAGCCTTGCTGTGCTTACTATTTACATCAAACATGCCGATCTTTCCTCGAAGCTCCTGAAACCGAACGCGCCCGAGCGCTTTAGTGAGAATGTCACCCAGCTGCCGTTCAGTACCAACGAACTCGACGTCGATCAGCTTCCTGTCGCAGCACTCCCGGATGAAGTGGAACTTCACATCAATATGTTTCTCCGGTCATGATGCACAGGATTTCTCATCAAGGCGATGACGGACTTGTTGTCCACCTTGAGCTTGGGTGCGAGGACGGCTCCTCCGACGAGCTCAGCCAGCAATCGTGCTAGCCAAACTGCCTCGCACGCAGCTCCAGCAGCCGCGATGTATTCCGCCTCGCAGGACGACAGCGCAACCACCTTTTGTTTTGCCGACTGCCATGCAACCGGTCCACCCGCAAGGAAGAAGATGAGACCGCTTGTGCTTTTCCGATCGTTAACGTCGCCTGCTAGATCGCTGTCGGAGTAGCCCAGCAGTCGAGGCACTGCTCCCTTCTTTTCTCCCGGATGGTAGTGCACACCCCAGTACACCGTGCCCGCCACGTAGCGAAGGACGCGCTTCACAGCTGCCAGATGCTCTTGCCGCGGCGCCTCCATGAACCGGCTGAGGTAGCCCACCGCGTATGCCAGGTCCGGCCTGGAATTGCACAAGTACCTCAAGCTGCCAATGAGGCTGCGATACTCGGTGGCGTCCACACTTGGCGTCGAGCCTTCCTTCAGCAGCTTCAACCCCATCTCCATGGGCGTGGCGCTCGCATTGCAACCTACTAGCCCAGCCTTCTCGAGGATCTTGGTGGCGTAGGCACTTTGGTGCAGCGTGATCCCATGAGCTCCTTGGGTGACCTCGAGGCCAAGGTAGTAGGAGAGGAGCCCAAGATCGCTCATGCGGAAAGTGCTCAGCATCTGCTTCTTGAACTTCCCCACGACATCTGCATCACCTCCAATGATGATAAGATCATCGATGTATACGCCCACGATCATGCGCCCTTCTCCTTTGCCACAAGTGTACATCCCGTGTTTGTCGACGCAGCGCGTGAACCCGAGCGACAGCAGCTCAGCATCAAGCTTCTGGTTCCATGCGCGTGGAGCCTGACGGAGGCCGTAGAGTGCCTTGTGAAGCCGAAACACCTTGTGCTTGAGCTTGTCGTTGACGAAGCCAGGAGGTTGCTGGACGTAGACTTCCTCCTGGAGCTCTCCATTCAAGAACACCGACTTGACGTCCATGTGATGGACGCCCCAACCGTAGTGCGTTGCGATGACGAGGAGCAGGCGCACCGACTCCAGTCGAGCGATGGGAGCGAACACCTCTTCAAAATCGATGCCGGGACGTTGCACGTAGCCCTTGGCTACAAGGCGGGCTTTGTACTTGACGATGCTCCCGTTCTCGTCGTGCTTCACTTTGTACACCCATTTCAACCCGATGGCTCGGTGTCCGCGCGGGAGTTCGACCAGCGACCATGTTGCATTGTCGCGGATCGACTTCATCTCCTCCTCCATCGTAGCAGCCCAGTTGGGGTCGCCGTCGGCTTCTTTCAGCGACCTGGGCTCCTCCACGCTCACGGCGTGGCTCACTGCGTGCAGCTTAGCCTCCACAGCGTCGTGGTGTGCCAGTCCGGGTGCTGCATCCACGCCAAGGATGTTGTCCAGCATCCGGTACCGGTGCTCCCCCTCCTCATCATCATCAGCGTCAAGGTTTGGGTCCGTGCTGAGCAGTGTCGCGAACTCAACCTGCGTCCCAGCCATCAGTGGCGTCGGGGACGGCGATGCAGGTGGTGGTGAGCTCGGTGCGCCAGGTGACGACGAACGCAACATGGACGGTGGTGGGGAAACTGGTGAGTGCTGCTCAGGAGACGTCGGCTCTTGAGCCGGCACCTCAATACGTTGGCGCCGCAGTTTGTAGTCATTTGCGATGGTGAAGGGGTACTCATTGATGGCGACCGACGCATCTCCCCAGTCCCAGCGCGCGCCCTCATCGAAGATGGCATCATGGGAGACTTGGACGCGCTCGGAGACGGGGTCGTAGAAACGGTATGCCTTTGATCCGTCCTGGTAGCCGATGAAGACAACCTTCTGCCCGCGATCGTCGAGCTTGCTGAGATGCGGGCGTAGGCGCTTGATGTAGGCGACGCACCAAACACTCTGAAGAGGTGCACGGGCGGCTTCTTCCCGTACCACGCCTGGTATGGGGTCATCCCGTTGAGCGCGCTGGTGGGTGCCCGGTTGAGGAGGAACATGGCGGTGTGCACTGCCTCGCCCCAGAAGTGGCCCGGCATGCCCTGCGCACGCAGGATGCTCCTCGTCGTCGCCACGACCATCTGGTTTTGACGTTCCACCACACCGTTCTGCTGCGCCGCGTATGGAGCCGAATGGTGACGCTGGATGCCCTCGCCTACACAGTACTCACCGAACTCAACTGAGGTGAACTCACCACCGTTGTTGGTGCGGAGCACCTTCAACTTCTTGCCGGTTTCATGCTCAACGCGTGCTTGGAACATCATGATCGCCGCCGGTGCATCCGCCTTTGAGCGCAAAAGAGTGAGCCACATATAGCGGCTCATGTCATCAGCGAGGAGCAAGAAGTAGGCATTCCCTGCCGGTGTTGATGGCGAGATCAGGCCGCATAGGTCACCATGGACCAGTTCAAGTTCCTCCTGAGCCCGGTACTTGGCGGCCTTGGGGAACGACGTCCTCTTCTGCTTTGCTAGGATGTAGTCCTCACAGACTTGGTCTACGTGGTCAATCGCTGGTAGTCCTCGCACCATGTCCGCACGCCCGAGCTTGCGCAGCGCCTGGAAGTTGAGGTGACCATACCGCTCATGCCAGCGCCACGCCACGTCGTCGACACGCGCGGTGAGGCACACTGGTGCGACGATGTTCATGTCGAGGAAGTAGAGCCGGCTCGGTGATCGGTGCACCTTCGCCAGCAGTTGCCGCTCTAGGTCGAAGAGGCGCAGTATGCCCGACTCGATGTCGACCTTGAACCCATCCTCATCCATCTGGCTGAGACTTATGATGTTCGTGGTGAGGCGCGGGATGTAGTAGACCCCATCTAGTCGACGGTGTTCACCGGACTTACAGGCGAAGAGCACGGTGCCCTTGCCCTGGATGTCGACCACCGATCCGTCCCCAAACTTGATGGTGCCAGTGACGCCGGTGTTCAGCTCGGCGAAGACAGTGCGCGTTCCCGTCATGTGGTTCGTAGCCCCGGTGTCCAGTACCCAGTGGCGAGATGCCACGGCCTCCTTCTGTTCCTCACTGAGGTGGAGGAGCACCTTCGGTTCGACGAGGTGGACACGCGCCTGTGGCTCAATGACGGGCGGTGGCGACCTGGGGTGGCAGCATGACACGGATGGCGCGATTACCTCAGCGTCCATGGCGATGTACATCAGCGCGTGCTCATCGTCCTCAGCCTGCGCGACATGTGCCGCTCCCTTCTTCTTCCTGCGACAATCCTTGGCCCAATGGCCGGACTTGCCACAGTTGTTGCAGAGGGTACCGGGTGGTGGCCTCCCGCCACCGGTGTTCCCGGCGCCTGCAATCTGGCCATCACGGCCGTCACGCGTCGAGGATCCTGCACCGCCGCGGCCACGTCCTCGCGGTCGGCGCTTCCCACGGCTGCTGGGGCCACCGCTGCCACCAGAGTTCTCCTGCTCACGGCACGCTTTGCGGCGGGCCTCCCAGTCCTCCTCGCAGAGCATCAGGCGCCCCATGGCGTCTGTGACCTCCTTGGGCTTGGCGCGCTCCTCGAACACGTGCAGCCGTCCAACCACCTCCTCGATGGTGACCTTGTTCAGATCAAGGAACATCTCGAGGGAGACAGCGGCTTGGTTCAGCCTTTCAGGGACCACCTGCAGCAGCTTCTTCACTACCTCAGCGTCGGTGATGTTGTCGCCGAGGGAGCGGAGGTTGGTGGTGAGCACGGTGATGCGGATGCCGAACTCGTTGACGCTCTCTCCTTCCTTGAAGGAGAGGTTGCCGAATTCCCGGCGGAGCTGCTGCGCGCTGGCATCACGCGCGCGTTCGTCGCCGACCCGCAAGTTCTTGACCGCGTCCCACGCCTCTTTCACCGTGCGCTTGACGGCGAGGGTGCTTAGCTCGGAGGGCACCGAGCGCAGGAGCCCGGCCATCGCCTGTCGGTCGTCGTGGTACTCATCTTCGTCGGGGTCCTCGGCGATGCCATGGTAGACGACGTCCCAGACTCTGAGGGTCTGGAAGTTCACCTCCATAACGAGGGCCCATTCCGGATAGTTTGTCCGGGTCAGCATCGGCCACGCGACGTTCGCTGATGGTCGCTCAATGATGCGCTCGACGACGCACGACCCGGCGTCCCGGTTGCGCGAGTGACGGCTGTGAGAGCGGCCACGGCGACGTGGCGGCGATTTCGATGGCTGGACCTTCTTCTCGCTGGAGGCATTACCCGTCAGCAGCTTCTTGGATGGTGACTGCGACATGGCGATGTCGAGACCTGGCTCTGGTACCGATTGACAGAATCCCGATCCGACGAGAGGGAGACAAGAGCGAACACACACACACGAACACAGGTAGGCACACGATATTGGAGCTGCAAAGCAGCAGCGTTTCTGATTGTATTGCCCAGCTTATATAAACCAATACAAGGAAACTAATCAAGAAACTTTTGAACACAATCACAATCAGTGATCATGCGTCTAAATATCTACTGGTAAATATAGTAAGCTAAGTATGGTAAGCTAATCTAGCACACAAGGATTACAATCAACAAAACCCTCGGTTCGAAAAAAAAAGAAGCCAACTAAAACTTTCTTTGAACCAGGGCAACAAACAAGCAAACAAGCTTGTCTGCTATTGTTGAGCAATCGAAGGGACAGAAAATTATTTTCTTTCGCGCACCTGTGGAGAAGCCAGGAGGAGAAGGCCGCGGCCCTGGCGAGACAAATCGCGGAATCAGTCAAGCTCGCGTTCGCGCTCCCTTCCGCGGTCTCCGTCTCAGGCGCAGATCGAGGCCAGGGAAGGGAAGCCGCAAGGATGGGAGCAGGAGGCACGGCCGTTGCCGGCCGGCGAGATGCAGCTTCCGGAGAGTAGTGAGTGCGAGGGGAACGGGAACGGGAATGACGGCGACGGTTGCTGGGCTGTTTCAGTGGGCCGACAAACTGTTACTCTTAATGGGCCAAATGCCCTGTTCTTCTTGTTTGAGCCGGATACTCAAGGTTTCTTCGATGGCGGAGAAAGAAAGCCCATAGGGTTGGCAGTGTAAGGCCCAGTTCGAAGTTTGGTGCTTTGAAATGGACCACTTGGAAAAAGAACATACAAAACAGAAGAATCACACATATTTTGTCATAGTAGAAAGATATTATTTTCCTGCAGCTAGCTGAACTCATAAACTAAATTATAGATGATGCTGTAACGGACTGGATATGGGCAACATCATCATATGATAAAGTACCTTATCTCTGCAAGTCGTATATCTGCAGGTACGGTGGTGCAGTAACTATATATAGTTAGCTACTGCTGTGCTAATATATAGGTGCACTGTCCTAAAAAAATGCTAAATATTTAAGTTTGAATCAAATCTGTATGAATATATTAATATTCATTTATTATACTAAATCTGTGCCATTAGTAGATTCATTATAAAACATATTTTCATAATTATCTATTTATTGGATGGAAGTCATGAATAGACTTAGCTAAATCTAAGATAATTTGGGTCGCACCAAACATAGAATTGCAATGTTTGTTTATAGACGGAGGAGGCGAGCAGTAGATAAACGGTGCAGTGAAGTCGTGGATTGGCACTTGGCAGCAGTCAGCAAGCGGCCATGTCCTCGTGTACCCTCTGCAGTACAATACGAATTGAAGCTACTTATTAGCAGCCATGCAACTAATCCTCTCAACTGAAGATCGGACCGTACGAACTACCAAATTAAATTAAATATACATATATCAGGCCAGTCCGGCTCCGTCTCTTGATTCGCAAAAGGTGTGTTTGGATAATTGGGTGATCTGCTCCGTCATTGTTTGCACGCGCAGAGACGAACCACTACAGTAGACGTGTGCTTTGCCGAGTGCAATTGTACTCAACAAAGAAGGCTTTGCACTCAGCAAAGCCTTTGCCGAGTGCTACACTTAGCAAAGAGCTGTCGGTATATCCCTTCACGGCAAAGGCTTCTTTACCGAGTGCCGCATGTCGGGCACTCGGCAAAGGATTTCTCGAGTGCCACGACGGCACTCAGCAAAGAAAAGCCGCCGTGACGGCCAGGTCACGGTGACGGCCCCTTTGCCGAGTGTCACGCGTCGGCACTCAGCAAAGAAATATGTTTTTTATTTTTTTTAAAAAATGCTTTAGCACTCGGCAAAGCTTGTTTTTTTTTTGTTTTCTTTGCCGAGTGTTGTAGGTAGGCACTCGGCTAATTAAAGCCACACGTTAGTCGTTCTTACAGTTACAGGCTAGACATATTATACTCCCGGATATAAGAACCTGCACGAATTTCAATATTAAAAGTTTGTTATCTTTGACTAACAATTAGCCTAATTATATTAAAAGTTTGTATTACAAAAATAGTTACATTAGATTTTGTATTTAGAAAAAAAAATACTTTCTAATGATCAAACTTAATTTTGTTCCTATAAATTATATATTACAAGAGAAATAAATCAAAATATGTTCTTTAAGACAGCATCAAGTCAAATCGCGTCTTATATTCGGGGACGGAGGGAGTATCCACTAATGCAAATTACCAGACATCTCATTACTAATTTTTCTTATATCTACTCATAGGACCTCACCCAAAACTTTTTTTTTGAGAATTTGCAGCCCCTCATCCTGCTTCCCCACCCAAAACGTCTATATGAAACATCCATCGAGCAACCAAATACACCCAAAACGTCTCTCAGAGCTAGTGAAGTCATTTCTCTTTGTTTTTTTTTTCCAAACATGTAGAAAGAGCTACGCTGCACATCATTCATTAATCTCTAATATAAATTCTGCTACAAAAAAGCCCTAGCTCCCAGACGGACTCATAGTCTCCTTTTTCTTATATATATATAATATACAAAAATAAACAAATAATAAAGGGCTTAAAAGAAATCTGTCTTATCTAATCCCTGATGGATATGATCTCGGTCCGTGTGTGTTATATTTGATCCTGCTTGATTACAATCCGATTCTCTCTAATAATGTGGAGTGGAACAAATCACAGGGATCGCTCCACCACCGACTCCAAATCCACAACAATAATTCATTATCTCTATTTAGAAAATAATAGTAAAAGTAATGAAATCCAACATAATTTGAACAACAATACCCACCAAAACCATTTGTTGCATATGCCTCTCCATCTTCTTCATATTTTAGTTATTCTGGTATATATATTTGTGCCCCGTACTATGCTAGTTTTTTTTAGAAAGGCAGCAAAAGCTTTGCCGAATTTTTATTAGCTAGACGTGGAAAAAAGAAACAAAACAATATTTACAAATTTTTTTTAGTCGAAACTCCAAACCACCGAGGCGCAAGGGCCAGACACTACTAAGCTAGTAAGCTACTAAACACTGTACTATGCTAGTACATGTCGTTATAAATTATATTGCACCAAAAAGATCACCACAAGATAATGATGTTGTTCTGCTACCATGCAGATACCTGAGGATCCTACCTAGAACAGACGACACATCCACACCTACATGTTGCTTATTTCAGAAGATTGTAGTGTATCGTTTAAATTGGATGCATGATTGAATTAATTAGAAGATTGACATGAGATTCTAGACAACACAAATTGAAGCGTGTGTGTTGCATTGGGGTTGGTTGTGGTTTGGACGTTTGGTTTGCTGTTCGAGAAGGATCGATTTGATGGAGGGGACACATCATTGATTTTAATATAAAAGTACCTTTTATAAATAAAAAAACCATATCAAGTACTCACTCCATAAAAAAAAAAATATACAACTATGAAATACGTGCGAGTCAAGCTAGATTAACTTTGACATAGTTTATAGTGAATATTATTTACATTTATGTCTCCAACTAAATTTATTACAAAAATATATTTTATAATCAATTTAATAGTATTTATTTTGTATTATAATTGTTAGTGAATTTTTATATAGTTTTGGTCAAACTTCACGTTGGTTGACTCTTCGAAATTAAAAGTGAAAATTATATATTTTTTTATAGACGGAGGAAGTAGTCTTTAAAATTGCCTAAAGATGGTGGCTATCAGTTATCGCTTAAAAAAATGCACGTATCATTGTACCATTTAGTGGATGTGGATGTATACTACATTACTACTACACCTATGTTCTGGAACACAGGTGATTTTTATCTTGTTCTAAGTCAAAATTTTCTAAGTTAACAAACTACGCCGATGATTTTTTTGCAATCACCTCCCATTTTAGGTGTGGTTTATATAGTAAACGGTCTCTAGAAATATTTTAATGAACTGTAGCTTCTAAACCATCCTATGAACCAATTTCTATAAGCGGTTGACTTAATAAAATCACCACTAAAAATAAACCTATTTTAGGGGCACATATATGACATAAAACAACTATTCTTATAAGTCACATTTTTGGCAATATATCCGGTGCAAACCAACCAACCACTGCAAACTTGGAAACTACCAATCAGGACCACTGGATGCTGATCCAATGGATGGGGTGAGGGGGCTTAAGCGCAAAAAAAAAAGGACGGCGGGTGGAAGGCTTAAGCACAAAAAAATCCCACCTCTCACACCATTCATTGATCAGCATCTAGTGGTTCTGATCGGTAGTTTTCAAGTTTGTACATGTTAGTTGGTTTGCAGCTGATACGTTGCCCACATTTTTAGGGATAGTCTCTTATGTGGACCGTCCCTAAAAATGGGTGGATTTAAGTCAACTACCCATGAAAAATGGGAACTACCCTAAAAGTTATCACGAAGCAAATAAATTCATAACATCTTCAAATGAAGTCAAATAAAGAAACTTTATATCAAAATTTTAGAGCTCAACATATATAACTTTACAACTAATGACTTCTTTATTTGAGGCTAATATCTCAAATATATGTTTGAAGTTCTCAAAATATGAAATCCAAACTTTTAAAATTTTCAAACGACCTTAGATAAAATTCTACCTATACCAAAGTTGTAACACTCGAAGAGATCTAGAAATTTGTAGATGATTTTTTTATTTGAGATCGTTTAGGGGGCAAAATATTGACTACAAGATTTGTAAAATTTAATGCAAATTGCTAGCACCGTATACTTCTTCACCAGAGACTCGCGCGGTGTGCTGGTAGGGGTGGGGGGGGGGGGGGGGGGGGGGGCTTGCGTGAGGTAAGAGGTCACAGATTTGAATCCTTGAGAATGTAGTGTGCAGAATTTCACGAAAAAATGTGAAACTTGTGACACACAACCTTGTATGGATTTTCTATAAGCTTGGTCAATTCTATGATAATTTGACTTGGGACAAATTTATAGGCCCTTATATTTTCTTACAAAATATAAGAGACTTCAAAAATGATGCACCTAGACACAACCAGAATGCTTGTAGTATATATGAAGTGAAGTTTTGCAAATTATTTTCGCATGCATTACACAATTGGGTTGAGAGATATTGAGGGTAGAAAATTAGTTCATTTCCCACTTCAGTCCCTCCCAAACCACTGATTGGAGTGCAGCTAAACAAATCCTAAGATAATTTACCATGCTACTAGCATGACTTAGGTACCAAAAGTTAAGGCACGTGACGGAAATTAACTATTATCAGTAGTTCCAATGCATAAGGTGTCAGATTGTACTTTAATTACTCTTTACATGCAACTAATTAACTACTGGGCAGGCGATAATCAACTCCAAATGCTACTTTTGAGTCACAGCTTTGCCCCGAGATTATTGGCTCGAGGTCATCATCTACGCAGACGCAGCACGCACGCCATCCCCTGCAACGTTAACCTCCTGTGCAGTTTGCGGCTGACGCTGATTGGCAATTTATATTAATCGTCTTGCATGATGGATCGATGACAGTAGAGCTAGCTAGCTTCTCGTCGTCGATCATTCTCTACTTTTAAAACATAGGAGCGGATCGATTCTCCATGATACGCTGACGATGGATTATGCATGCAAAGGACGACCCGACGGACCGGCCTGATGATGATGATGATGATTCCTATTTATTTACTTATATATTTTTATTTATATATAATTTAATTAACACCTTATTGGATCACAACCAGACCGGCGGGATATATGCATGATCTCCGCATCGGTATTAATTATACTACTGTTGATGATTATACTTGACAAGACATAATCAATGTATATAATCTACTACTTGATGTCTTTTTCAGTATTAAGAAATTATTTGTTTTGTGAAATGGATAACCAAATTAATTGGCCTCGGCCCATGCTATCTTTTTGGGTAATATAAGCCAATCTTTTTGTACATAAATATATGGATATAGATATTGTTGTTCTCTGGCAAGTCGAAGTGGCATTTGCATCTGTGAAAGCGACCGAACAGAAAGTGCTTTACAGCTTAAGACTACAATTGGAAAATAATTTGCCTCACTTTTTTTATAAGTTGCCTATAATGTACCCTTTAATTTATTACTGCTGTCACAAAATAATTTTAGGAGATAACTGATCTTTTTATTTATAGAGGTGGCCAAAAGAATATAGTCTCTCAAAATGAGGAGTGATTTTGGGAGATATTCATTCCATTAACAGAGACAAATAGACTCACGACTACCTCTAAAAATAGAGACAATTTTCATTGGGGTTGGGGGGGGGGGGGGGGGGGGGGAGGGCTCTTAATAAGCCTATGCAGCCCAAAGCCCATTAGCCGGAGCCCACTATAAGCCTACAACCAAACCATATGCACCTCCCTCTCTTCACTTCTCCTAGATGCAAATCACCTTTAAGCCCATTAGCCGGAGCCCACTATAAGCCTACAACCAAACCATATGCACCTCCCTCTCTTCACTTCTCCTAGACGCAAATCACCTTTGTCTCCTTACGGTTGGATCCAATGTCTCTCTCCTTTCTCTCCCATCGCTCAGATCTAGCAGGAGGCACCTGTCTACTCCCTACATCCATTGCAGAGCAACGGCTCGAGTAGCACAAAGGGCGGCGGCGCGGGCGATCCAAGGCTCCCGTCTTTGATCTAGCAAATCCAAGACTCAACAACCGCTCCCTTCACTAACTCACTGTATATCCAAATCCAATCAGGCGGTCCCTCATCTTCTCCCTCTCTCTCTCTCTCTCTCCATCTTCCTCTCATCTCTCCTCCCTAAATCTCTCCCTCTCCTCATAGGTCGGAGACTCAATGGCTTGGTGGTGGTGCTTGCCAAGGCACATGGCATAGGCAGACTCAACGACGGTCACACGCGAACTCTCCCCCCTCAGCAGGTGCTCTAGCCCCACCCCTCTTCCAACAACGATGGTGTGCATCCATGTAACACCCTAAAATTTACATGGTTTTGAAATAGGAAAAATGATTTAATTACGTATTTTGTGAGCATTGAAATTTAGAAAAATAATAACTTTGTTAAAATTAAAATCAAATATAGGTCTACATACATGTATGTGCATATATGCTGCTCCATATTAATTTTTGTATTGTGTGGTTTGAAATCAGATTTCAAATTGATTTGAATTTGCATTTCAAAATTGGGTTGGAAAATTAGAAAGGAAAAAGAAAAGGAAAACTCTCTTCCCTTCATTATTCGGCCTGCTGGCCCAGGTCCAGTCGCCCGCTTCCCTTGCATCCTCAGCGCGGCCTAGCTCTCTCTTCCGTGTCCCGCAGCCCAGCCAGTCGCGTTGCCCGCGCCCCTCCTCACCTTTCTCTCGCCAACAGGTGGGCCGCCTTGTCGGGGTCACCTTCTTCCTCCCGCTCGTGTCCGAGCCAGAGACAACCGCTGCTGCTATTGACTCCATCTCCGCTACGCCGTGCCTGATGTGAACCGCAAGCCAGCTCTGCCTCCCTACCCCATCCTAGAGCCAGCGCCGCCCTCGCTTTTGCTCCAACCGTCGCATAACCCTAGCAGCTCGAGTCGCCGCCATCGCCGTCCGCTCCGCCGAGCTCCACACCGCCTCAGTCCCGCCTTCAGTGAGTCCGCCGTCGTCCTCTCTTTCTCCTCATGCTTCTGGTTCGTTAAACGGTGGCCCATAGGCCCTAAACCGACAACGCCGGTGAGTTCCTCGTCGCCGTCCATGGAGGACCGCCGTGTTGGCCCTATTCCGGCCGGCTAGCTCTCTCTCTCCCCCGCCCGATCTAATCTGCGCCGCTCAAATCTAATCCAACGGCCCAGATTCAATGATACCCCTTTGCTGGTCATTTTTGCAAAAAGGCCATTACAACTATTCAGATCTCAACCCGCCATCCTTGTATTTTTCTAAAGAGCCCCTTGGGTTTTTATTATAGAACCCGCAGTACAATGTGCAAATCCAGAAAACGTTTTCTTCTGTAGAAAGCATAGTTTCCTTCGGATTAGATTCAAAATACATTTTCATCTATTTACAGTTTTGCCAGTAATCTTGTTTTAACCATAAAATGTCCGTTTTAACTCCGATTTGTTCCATTCAAATTGCGTTAGGTTCGTAATTCTATAATCTACATGTTCATACTACTGTTAGGTATGTTTTCAACTTTTAAAATTTGAGGTTAGATTTAATCTATTATTTTACTAAAGGAATCTTATTTAGTTCATAACTTCTTTGTTTGAGCTCCGATTTTTATGATCTTCGCGTCTATGTGTTCATAGCGAGACGTAGATTCATTTTCCAAACTTTTCATCTTGATTTTATACTATTGGTGTACTGTTCAAATCTATAGTTTTTGTTTGCTATGCATGATTGCTTTTGGATGCTTGTATGTTGATGTGATTATCGAGTATAGACGGTGAGCCATTTGCGGGTGAACAAGAGTACTACTTTAATGAGCAGGATCAGCAGGAGTACTTTGTTCAAGGCAAGTATAGCATCGGATTATCCTTATTTCCTATTCACCTTAATACATTTAATTCATGTTGCATGTGTCACCTTGATAGGGATTCCCTAGAATTGTATCTTATACCTTGTCTCCTATGGGATATGCATTGGGTAGCTTTGCTAGTGCTCAATTAAACCATGATCTTGTAACTTGACTAATGGTATATGCAATAAACATTAAAACATGACTTTTTAGCAACTTGGAAATAGGGAGCTGGAGTGTTTAGCTACTTTCTAAATGCTTTAGATTTCTCTCCCTAAGAACTTATCTGTAAGTGATCATCTAGGATTTACAGTACAGCTGTGAGGGCTACATGGCTCTGGCTTTAACTCAGTATGAGGACATTTTCTAGCTTGTTAGAGGTTTCCTTTATTGGCGTAAGAATGGCTTGATGAATCAGGTATAGGACAATCTCTACTCTTATGTGTATAGCAGCGATGGAATTATGCCATTCGACAGGGGGGTTCCTACATCTATTTGCCGTGTGAATCTAATGGCCCTAACTTGTTAGACGAACCTTTGAAAGGCTTTATAGTGACCCCTGCCTGCTCACCTTAGAAGTGTTTTGGGAGTAATTAACCTAGGCATATGGGTATCATGACTCACAGTGAAAGTGTACAACCTCTGTAGAGTGTAAAACTGGTATATCAGCCATGCTCATGGTCACGAACGACTTTGGACCCTTATGGAATAGATGATCACTAAAATTATCTGTTTATGCTATTCATTACTCATGTTTACATTGATCATGTGTTTTACTTTGGGATTGAAATAACTTGTTGCTACTCTTATGCTAAAACTGTGACAATTAAAAGCTGAATGCTGTCAAACCTGTGTCAAGCCTTTTGAGCCTCATGAACCCTATGTTACACTTGTTGACTACGACATATATTTATGTTTGTTTATTTTCATTATTTGGATAAAAATCCTGGATGGGTAACAGATGGCTATGGTAATGACGACTTTCCTAAGGATTACTAGACTTGTGGTCAACCAGTTGACGTCCTTGTGATATAGAGCTTCTGCGAGAGATTTTTTATACTTCCGCTATATTTATGTGAAGACTATGTCTTATTATTCGTGATGTAATAAACACTTGTGATAATACTATTTATAATTTGTCAGCTTATATGTGTGACTGATCTCTGGGCGCACATAAGATTTTGCATCCCATTTTATCCTTAAAATCGGATGTGACAGATTGGTATCAGAGCTGTGTTGACTATAGGATGCAAGCCTAGTTAGCAATGGTCGTTTTAGCTTCTTTTGCTTCACGCATTTCATGCTTTCCATCTCACCCTTGTTATTTGCTAAATTTTATGCTTCTTTTGCCTTACTCTATTATGAAAATTATTGCTTCTAATCTGACTAAATCTAATTCTGTAGATGCCTCATGCCAATAAGACCGCTCGCATTAGTACCGGAGGCTACTACCCGCCTCGTGGCTTGTCCATAGAGCCACATGAGGAGGAGGAACCCTAGGAACAAGAAGTTGATTCGCCAGCACCTGCACCTACGCCAAAGCCATTCTAGGAAGAGCCTGAAGAAGAAGAACCCGAAGAAGTGGAGGTTGTTGCATTGTCTGATGATGATGATGAGGAGGACATCGTTAAAGAGGATGAGCCGATCCCTCCCCTAGGATGGACTATGAAGGTCTGGTACAAGCTGGGGTGTGAATCCTCCATTTCGCACCACCGAGTTATGGGGATTCTTTAGACCTACTACGCTGATTGGGACGCAGCTGTGGAGCACGTCTGCAACGAGCATACGCACCCTCTGGAAGACACTTATTGGAAGACCAAGGTGTGCATCTCCATCAGGGATGAATAGAAGGACGCATACCAGCTAGACTTAAACTATGCGCATCACGCTCACTGTGCCATCATGGACGATAGCATAGAAGATGTAGCCGCTGTAGCCTGCATGGGTCTCCGTGGTCGTCGCTTCGAGGATATGAAGGAGGACTAATATCGATTCCTCCCTCGCCAACACCCTAAATTGGAGTGGGCAATGATGGACCCGCAGGGCACAGATCCAACTACCCAAGTGATGGTGCACTTTGGCTGTGAGTTAGTAGCAAAGATTCAGCGACTGGAAGATCAGTTGAAGGCATAGCAGAAAACCCTTAAGAGATACCAACAAGTGATAGACGAGCAAAGGGTGTGCCTCAACCTACCAAGGATGTATGGGGAGCTTCCCCATAAATTTCACCCATAGATGTTGGAGTCCTTTTTATGTAATAAGACGTTAGTAGAATAGGTCAAGTTGAGTCAAGTCGACTCTAGTAGTGTGGTGTGAACTTTGGTGTGTCTAGTTGATTTGTTATTATGTTTATGTGTGAGTTGGATTTTTGGTAATGAGTATTAGAACTTTGTGGGCATGTCCATAAGTTTCATAGTTAAGAATATTAATGTTTGAGTCAATAAATAAATAGTTGGGTTTGATACATCTTGTTCTTTTGGATCTATTTTTCGGAGCAATCTGCCCTTATCTCATTGCCAATCTAAATGTACTTGACAAAAAATTATGAAATTTTTATGGGGACAACTAGACTTAAGTATATTTCCAATGCCTCTAGAATCACCCCTATATTTTATCTGGTTTGTGAGATATGGCTGTTTCAAGTTAAAGTTTCTGCGCAGTCTAGAATCTAGAATAGTTCCGGTTGTATCCTATTTTTGAGTAACCTAACAACAGAATATGGAAATGTGGTCTGAATAAAAGTTGTAGATAATTTCTTAGGATTTACAACCATGTAAAGCACGCCTATTTTGGATATCTAGAACTCGAGATATGACTATTTTACCGAGCTGCTGATGTTGGAACTTGTCCAGAAATTTTTTAGAATGTATTCTATATCTCTATAAGTGTCTATAACTTAGAAATCTCTAAATTTTGAATATTTATGTTGAATGTCAGATGTATGAAAGAGAAAGAGGCCAAGGTCATGGAGGTGTTTCCCCACATCCACCACCACCACCACCACCGATAATTGAGCAACTTCTGGCTGTGCAGACACAGCTTATGCATGCTCTGGTGCAGAATCAGCAGAATCAACCAATTGGTGGAGCACCGCGTGACAAGCGTGGTGAATTCTTGAAGGGCTGTCCCCTGGTGTTTTCTCATGCCACTGATCTATTAGAAGCAGATAATTGGCTTCGTGCAGTGGAAAAGCAACTCAACATAGCGCAATGCGATGACCAGTAGAAGGTGTTGTACATGTCAGGACAAATCCAGGGAGAAGCCTAAAACTGGTGGGAGCATTCGAGTATGGACGTCCCACTAATGCTCCTCCTATCACCCGACAAGAATTTAGAGAGAATTTTAGATCCTACCACATACCTGAAGGATTGATAGAGCTCAAGCAGGAGGAATTCAGAGCTCTGAAGCAGGGATCTATGTCCATGGCTGAGTATCATGACAAATTTACTCAGTTGTCACATTACGCTCCGAATGAGGCGGCGGATGATGCTGACAAGCAACGTCGTTTTCTGAAGGGTCTGTATGATGGTCTGCAACTCTAGCTTATATCCAATACATACCCTAATTTCTAGATGCTGGTGAATCGCGCTATTGTTATTGACAACAAGCGCAAAGAGATGGAGGCCAAGAAGAGGAGGCTTTAGGGACAGGCTTCTGGAAGCAATACTCGTCCGCGCACCAATCCTCAGCAAGGCTTCCAGCAGAGGTACTAGGGACCCCCTAATTAATGGAATCACAACCAGAGCCAGCAACATCCATCGTACCAGCAGCAGATTGGCAATCAACGCCCCTAGCAGCAGAGTGGCCAGCAGACACCACGACAGGGAACATCCAACAACACTTCCATGAAGACCAATGCACCTAGTACCCCTAACGTATGCTATCGTTGTGGAGAAGTTGGACATTATGCTAACTATTGCCCCAGGAAGTAGAATCAGCAAACACCTCAGGGTCAGCACAGTAATCAAAAGGGAACGCCCCATAAGCTAGCACCCAACATAGGAAAGGTGAACCATGTGTCTACCGAGATGGCGCTTGCGGAACCAGAAGTCATGCTCGGTACGTTCAATGTCAATTCCACTCCTGCCACTGTTCTTTTTGATTCTAGAGCTTCACATTCATTCATATCGTAAGCATTTGTTAGAAACCATAGCATACCCTTATGTGCCATGCCAAATCCCATATTAGTAAACTCACCAGGAGGTAGTATGTAAGCTTCTTATTGTTGTCTTCTGACTAGTGTATCCTTAAGGGGGTAGAGTTTAAAGTGAGCCCCATTGTGTTGAGAACATCTGGCATTGATGTGATTCTGGGTATGGATTGGATGATGCAACAACAAGCAGTGATTCAGTGTAAGGTGAAGGTAGTTGTTGTGACCACACCGAATGAGGAAAGAATCAATGTTGATGTTGTAGTGCAGAAGCACCCGACAGCCATAGTAAACCAGCTTGATGATCGCATCAACAAGGAGGACCCAGTAGTAGATGAGTTTTTAGACGTGTTCCCCGATGACTTGCTAGGTATGCCACCTGATCGTGACATTGAGTTTATTATTGAATTATTATCTAGAACTACACCTATAGCTAAGCGTCCATATAGAATGGGAGTTAATGAACTAGAGGAACTTAAGAAACAAATAAAGGAGTTATAGGAGAAAGGTTTCATTCATCCTAGTTCATCACCTTAGGGAGCACCGATTATATTTGTTGACAAGAAGGATGGTACCCAAAGAATGTGTGTTGATTATCGATCCCTAAATGAGGTTACTATCAAGAACAAGTATCCGTTGCCTAGAATTGATGAATTGTTTGATCAGTTGAGAGGTGCTTATGTTTTCTCTAACATTGATCTTCGTTCTGGTTATCATCGGTTGAAGATTTATGCAACTGACATACCTAAGACAGCCTTTACTACGAGGTATGGTTTGTATGAGTACACCGTTATGTCCTTGGTTTGACCAATGCACCTGCATACTTTATGTACTTAATGAATAAGGTGTTCATGGAGTTTTTGGATAAGTTTGTGGTGGTATTTATCGATGATATACTGGTATTCTCCAAAACAGAAGAAGAGCACGCTGAACATCTAAGGTTGGTCTTGCAAAAGCTCAGAGAACACAAGTTGTATGCTAAGCGAAGCAAGTGTGAATTCTGATTGAAGGAAGTTTCTTTCCTAGGCCATGTTGTCTATAATGGTGGAATATCAGTAGATCCAAGCAAGGTGAGAGATGTGTTGAATTAGAAACCACCAACCGATGTGGGAGAGATTCGTAGTTTCTTGGGATTGGCTGGATACTACAGAAGGTTCATAGAAGGTTTCTCTAAACTTGCCAAGCCTATGACAACTTTGTTGGAGAAAAATGCTAAGTTTGTGTGGTCCAAGAAGTGCCAGGCTAACTTTGAAAATTGAAGAAGAGGTTGACTACAGCCCCAGTGTTGGTTTTGCCAGATTTGAGCAAGAGCTTTTCTATTTATTGTGATGCATCTCATCAAGGACTTGGATGTGTTCTTATGCAAGAAGGAAGAGTAGTGGCCTATGCATCCCGACAGTTGAGAAATTATGAGTTAAATTATCCTACTCATGATTTAGACTTAGCAGCAGTGGTTCATGCTTTAAAAATATGGAGACACTATCTTATCGGACATAAGAGTGACATCTATAAGGATCACAAGAGTCTGAAGTACATTTTTGCTCAGACGGATCTGAATATGAGACAGCATCGATGGTTGGAGTTGATTACAGATTATGATCTGGAGGTACACTATCATCCTATATAGGCAAATGTTATTGCCGATGCTCTTAGCAGAAAGAGTTATGCCAATGAGGTGCAAGTGGCACCTATGTCGAGTGAGTTGTGTGCTGAATTTGAGCGACTGAACTTGGGCTTTGTCACTAATGCAGTGGAATTGGTGTTAGAGCCTACACTGGAGCAAGAAATACATGAGGGCCAGCTATAGGATGCAAAGTTGAAAGAGATAGCGGAGAACATAGTGATTGGCAAGGCACCAGGATTCCATATGGATGATAATGGAACTGTGTGGTTTGGGAAAAGGCTATGTGTGCCTGAGAATAAGGCTATATGAGATGCAATTCTTCGTGAGGCACATGAATCTGCTTATTCTATTTATCTTGGGAGTACCAAGATGTATTTGGATTTGAAAGAGAAGTATTGGTGGTATGGACTGAAGAGAGATGTTGCTGAGTATGTTGCTTTATGTGATACATGTCAAAGAATCAAAGCTGAACATCAAAGACCTACAGGATTATTACAACCAATGAAGATACCTGAGTGAAAGTGGAAAGAAGTTGGTATAGATTTTATTGTCAGGTTACCACGTACTCAGGGAGGTTATGATTCAATATGGGTGATAGTGGATCAGTTAACTCAAGTTGCTCACTTTATATCGGTCAAGAGTACTTATAATGGACCGAGGTTGGCCTAATTATATATGGAGAAGATAGTGTGTCTACATGGAGTTCTTAAAAAAATAATGTCTGATCGAGGTACTCAATTTACATCTTATTTTTGGCAGCAAGTACATAGTTCATTGGGAACAAAGTTGAATTTTAGCACAGCATATTATCCTCAGACTGATGGACAAACTGAGAGGATTAATCAGATATTAGAGGACATGTTGAGAGCTTGTGTATTGCAGTATGGTATAAGTTGGGACAAGAGTTTGCCTTATACAGAGTTCTCGTATAACAACAGTTATCAGAAGAGTCTCAATATGGCACCTTTTGAAGCTTTGTATGGACAAAAGTGTAGAACCCCATTGTTTTGGAATCAAACGGGAGAAACTCAAGTGTTTGGACTGGATGTTTTAAGAGACATAGAAGAGCAAGTAAGGATGATTAGAGATAACTTGAGAGTAGCACAGTCTCGACAGAAGAGTTTTGCCAACACTAGGAGAAGAGAATTGATTTTTGAAATAGGGGACTATGTTTACCTAAAGGTGTCACCTATGAGAAGTGTGAGAAGATTTAATATGAAAGAAAAGTTAGCACCAAGGTATATGAGGCCTTTCAAGATTTTAGAGAGATGTGGAGAAGTAGCTTATCAGATGGAATTGCCTGAGAGTTTGTATATGATGTGTTCCATGTGTCTCAATTAAAGAAGTGTTTGCGTGTACCTAAGGAGCAGATACCGTTAGAAGAGTTTACAGTTAAGAAAGATCTTACATATGAGGAATTTCTGCTAAAGGTTTTGGAGATGGCAGAAAGAGTTACAAGGAGCCGAGTTATAAAGATGTGTAAGGTTTAGTGGAATTGGTATACGGAGGATGAGGCTACTCGGGAAAGAGAAGAGGATCTAAGAAAAAACATATCCGTAGCTTTTTGAGTAAGCATCGTCTGAATCTCGAGGACGAGATTCATTTTAAGGGGGGTAGAATTGTAACACCCTAAAATTTGCATGGTTTTGAAATAGGAAAAATAATTTAATTATGTATTTTGTGAGCATTGAAATTTAGAAAAATAATAACTTTGTTAAAATTAAAATCAAATATAGGTCTACATACATGTATGTGCATACATGCTGCTGTATATTAATTTTTTTATTGTGTGGTTTGAAATCAGATTTCAAATTGATTTGAATTTGCATTTCAAAATTGGGTTGGAAAATTAGAAAGGAAAAAGAAAAGGAAAACTCTCTTCCCTTCATTATTCGGCCTGCTGGCCTAGGCCCAGTCGCCCGCTTCCCTTGCATCCTCAGCGCAGCCCAGCTCTCTCTTCCACGTCCCGCGGCCCAGCTGCGGCCCAGCCAGTCGCGTTGCCCATGCCCCTCCTCTCCTTTCTCTCACCAACTGGTGGGCCACCTTGTCGGGGTCACCTTCTTCCTCCCGCTTGTGTCCAAGCCGGAGACAACCACCAGTGCTGTCGACTCCATCTTCGCTACGCCGTGCCTGATGTGAACCGCAAGCCAGCTCCACCTTCCTACCCCGTCCTAAAGCCAGCGCCGCCCTCGCTTTTGCTCCAACCATCGCGTAACCCTAGCAGCTCGAGTCGCCGCCGTCACCGTCCGCTCCGCCGAGCCCCATGCCACCGCAGTCCCACCTTCATTCACGAAAAGCCCTTTGGTGAGTCCGCCGTCGTCCTCTCTTTCTCCTCGTGCTTTTGGTTCGTTAAATGGTGGCCCGTAGGTCCTAAACCGACAACGCCAGCGAGTTCCTCGTCGCCGTCCATGGAGGACCGCCGTGTCGGCCCTATTCTGGCCGGCCAGCTCTCTCTCTCCCCCACCCGATATAATCTGTGCCACTCAAATCTAATCCAACGACCCAGATTCAATGATACCCCTTCGCCGGTCATTTTTACAAAAAGGCCATTACAACTATTTAGATCTCAACCCGTTGTCCTTGTATTTTTTTCTAAAGAGCCTCTCGGGTTTTTTATTATAGAACCCGCAGTCCAACGTGCAAATCCAGAATACATTTTCTTATGTAGAAAGCGTAGTTTCCTTCGGATTAGATTCAAAATATGTTTTCATCTATTTACAGTTTTACCACTAATCTTGTTTTAGCCATAAAATCTCTGTTTTAACTCCAATTTGATCTGTTCAACTTGCGTTAGGTTCGTAATTCCATAATCTATATGTTCATACTACTGTTAGGTATGTTTTTAAATTTTAAAATTTATGGTTAGATTTAATCTATTATTTTAATAAAAGAAATCTTGTTTAATTCATAACTTCTTCGTTTTAGCTCCGATTTTTATGATCTTCGCATCTGTGTGTTCATAGCGAGACATAGATTCATTTTCCAAACTTTTTATCTTGATTTATGCTATTGGTGTACTGTTCTAATCTATAGTTGTTGTTTGCTATGCATGATTGCTTCTGGATGCTTGTATGTTGATGTGATTATCGAATATAGACAGTGAGCCATTTGCGGGTGAACAAGAGTACTACTTTGACGAGCAGGATCAGCAGGAGTACTTTGTTCAAGGAAAGTATAGCATGTGATTATCCTTGTTTTCTATCCACATTAATACATTTAATTCATGTTGCATGTGTCACCTTGATAGGGATTCCCTAGAATTGTATCTTATACCTTGTCTCCTATGGGATATGCATTGGGTAGCTTTGCTAGTGCTCAATTAAACCATGATCTTGTAACTTGACTAATGGTATATGCAATAAACATTAAAACATGACTTTTTAGCAACTTGGAAACAGGGGCTAGAGTGTTTAGCTACTTTCTAAATGCTTTAGATTCTTCTCCCTAAGGACTTATCTGTAAGTGATCATCTAGGATTTATAGTACAACTGTGAGGGCTATATGACTCTGGCTTTAGCTCAGTATGAGGACCTTTTCTAGCTTGTTAGAGGTTACCGTTATTGATGTAAGAATGGCTTGACGAATCGGGTATAGGACAACCTCTACTCTTATGTGTATAGCCATGATAGAATTGTGCCATTCCACAGGGGGGTTCCTACATGTGTTTGCCGAGTGAATCTAATGGCCCTAACTTGTTAGACGAACCTTTGAAAGGCTTCATAGTGACCCCTACCTACTCACCTTGGGAGTGTTTTGGGAGTAATTAACCCGGGCATATGGGTATCACGACTCACAGTGAAAGTGTACAACCTCTGTAGAGTGTAAAACTAGTATATCAGCTGTGCTCACTGTCACGAACGGCCTTGGAACCCTTATAGAATAGATGATCATTAAGAATTATCTATTTATGCTATTCATTATTCATGTTTACATTGATCATGTGTTTTACTTTGGGATTGAAACAACTTGTTGCTACTCTTATGCTAAAAATGTGACAATTAAAAGCTGAATGCTATCAAACCTGTGTCAAGCCTTTTGAGCCTCATGAACCCCATGTTACACTTGTTGAGTACGACAGGTACTTATGCTTGTTTATTTTCATTATTTGGATAAAAATCCCGGATGGGTAATAGATGGCTATGGTAATGATGACTTTCCTGAGGATTACTAAACTTGTGGTCAACCAGTTGACGTCCCTGTGATATGAAGCTTCTGCGAGAGATTTTTCTTTATACTTTCGCTATGTTTATGTGAAGACTATGTCTTAATATTCATGATGTAATAAACACTTGTGATGATACTATTTATAATTTGTCGGCTTATGTGTGTGACTAATCTCTGGGTGCACATAAGATTTTGCATCCCATTTTATCCTTAAAATCGGGTGTGACAATCCAAGGTGAGCTAGCCCCTCTCTCCCTCACCTTGATTCTAATCTCTCTCCCTTCCTCACCATCTAAGTTCAGGCAAGGGTGACCCTAGCTTCGGGCATGGATGGCATGGAGGCATGGCACCAATTGGATCAACACTGCAGTGTCACCCTGTGGTGGATCAGATCTAGGCCAGAGTAGTTTGAGTGGTGGCCCAAATCTAGGCCCGGAGCAACCCAGATGGTAGCCAGATCTGGCACTCTTGATGTCATGCACAATCTTGTTTTTTTTTGTATTAAAAGACGAGCATATTCACCCACCTTTAGAAATTGCCATTAACAGAGGCGTGCTTGCAGAAACAGGTGAGGTGGCAGCCTCTATTAAGGTTTTTTGGCCTACTTTGAAAAGAGTTAGTGTAGTAGTGTACTCTCTCCATCATCCCTAAAACTAAGTAACTCTAGCCACCACAATGAACGTCTGCATATGCACATGCAAAAAAAACTCTCTTATTAATAAAGGATTTTCAAAAACTAGTTACAAAACTACCAAATTAACAAAAACATATCAAAGTGACCTCTCAACATCAATCCAACAACATTGCACATGCACAATTAATTATTGCCCAAAAAGATTACATGGCCTGAGGCCAATTAATAATTTAGTTATCCATTTCACCAAACAAATAATTTCTTTATATAAAAAGGCATCAAGCTGGATTATATATATTAATTATGTCTTGTCAAGTAGTATAATCACCAATGATATATAGTGCCGATGCAGGGACCATGCATCCCAATCTAATTTAGATCCCAAGGTGTCAAATTATAAATAAATAGTACTCTGTCCTTTCAATTTCAAAGAAAATATCATTCTTGTTGTTCAAAGAGTCAATAAAAGTAGACTAGTGTTCATGGCCTCATCTAATGTCAAAAGAATTAAGTAACAAACCGACTTTTTGTTCAGATGGTGTATATGTAGTAGAAATGGTTTAGTCCCATGCCATTTATTCAGAAAGAATAAGTTGGAGAAAGGTAAAGACTATAGTTGTATATAGTACAGTATACTACTCCATCCGGTCCAGTTGATAAGGCATCTTATGATATGGCACAATCTCCTAAATTATACTTTGATCATCCTTTTATTTTATATTATATTATCTATAATTGTAAACTTATGATTATTTGAATAGTACACTTGACTGCAAATCTTGGAAGATAGTTTAACTAAGAACAAACTCAGATTCATTATATTTTAGAACGGAGATAATAACATATACCAGATACCAAGCTCAAACCATGTAAAACATGCAAAAGTTCCTGCACAAAAGTCAGCACACAGTGCAGCACCATGGATTGTCAATTTGGAAACTTTTTTTGGTCCCCCGGTGGCCGGCCTAGCGCTCTACGTGCAGTTTTTTTAACAGCCGCAATTTGCACAGCGCTATCTTAATTAAGGCACGTTTACATATGTATGATATGCCTCGTCCCCACAGTGTTTGCGGCACGTGATGGATTTGCATGCCACAATGGACTAGATGATTGGCCTGTACTCCATTATTATATTGGGCTACCTGTTATTATATCTTTATGTCAATATATGATGTTCATATACACTCTACCTTGGTAAACCGTACGTGGTTTCAACGGTTCGGCCAGGCAAATAAAAGTACATCATGTGATTATAAGATTGCTGGAAGAATTTGATTGGGTGTGAAAAACGTTAGTTGGTGATGTGTATGTATCTTTTTAGAAAGAGACGTGTATGTGTTTTTGTTAGCTAGCTAGCTAGGCTTCTGCTTCTCGATCGGTTTTTTTTGGCCATTCTCATTGTGAATTTCGTGTTCCACTTTTCAGTTTTCAAAACTCTCATACGTTGAAAATAGTGTAGGCTGGTTTTTCCCATGAAACTCATTTTAGTCCCATAAAACTTTAATCATCTCTCTCTTAATCAGCATATTTGTTAAAATGTGTAACTTATTTAATGCTCATGAAACTTTTATGAGACCTCCACTAAGTCTGGCCAGAAAAGAAGAACAAGCTGAACAACTCACTCAACAAAAAGGTGAATAGGTGATGTAGCCTAACCTTATATACCAGCAAGCATTAAGATATGCAGCGCGTTACGCTGGTAGATAGGAGCACTGTAGCTCAGCTGATTTTGGATGGTTGAATAGTATTCTGTGAGAGAGAATAAGCTGAAACAAGCTGAAACAATCTAAGACCGTACCAGCCGAACGCGCTCATGTTGTGGAGGTTGGCAATATAATCAAGACGTGTTGATGAATAATGAATACTATATATATGATGAAGAAATGTTAGTACTAATGAACAAAAAGCAAATTAGTATATATAATTATTCATGATCATGCATTCATGTAGAGACGACCTATCGTGTGCATGCCACTATATATATTTTGTGGAGGTTTTCGTGTAAGATTAGATAATCACATAGTTATATATATGTCTTAGAGAGTTGCGACAAAACACACGTCCCTTTTGTTACCATCACTAAATAAGAAAACCATTTCTTATTTTGTTACCATCACTAAACAAATAAGCGTCAAATTTAGTAACAATGTCAAAATAAGTGCTTATTTTTTTATTGGTAGCTTCGGTGACTTGATGCTTATTTTTTTATTATGATATGACTCACGTCGCCTCTTATTTTTTTCATCCCTCTGTTCTTGGGACATTGCATGCCATCGAGCTCTATCCTTTTTCCCTCTTGTGGTCTTTAGCATCAACTTTAAAAAAAAATCGATATAACATATACATAGGAAACACAATGGAATATTCGATAGCATGTTGCATTCTGTAACCTTCTTTAGTTGTGTTAGTCTTGTCTCCCAATGGCGCTCGAGAACCACTATTTTGCACTGTATTAATCTGTAATAGGAAGAGACATGGCCAGGTTGTAACAACTAAGTACTGAAGGACAAAGTAATCCATGGACACATGATTGTAGGATCTCTATCAGTTAGATGAACAAGTAGAGCAAATAACATGAACCGTTAAACCAATGGTTCTAGTTGACCTCATATTGTTTTTCTATGCACTGGTGCAAATTGAGACTAAAAAGATAAGTCAGGATGGCTGTTGAGATGGCTAGGATTGTCAGGAATCATTGACCAACATGATGAAAGATATCCAGCCTTTTTCAGCAATTATGTATACACTAAATAAGAAAACCATTTTTCCAGTTTTTACCGAGTGCCATGACCATGGCACTCGGCAAAGAATTTTTTTTTTAAAAAAAATTCAAACTTTGCCGAGTGCCGGCCCGAGGGCACTCGGCAAAGAATTTTTTTTTTTAAATTTCAAACTTTGCCGAGCGCCGGTCAGGGACACTCGGCAAAGAATTTTTAGAAAAAAAAAATAAAACATCTTTGCCGAGTGCCGGATAGAGGGCACTCGGCAAAGATTTTTTTTAAATAAAAAATCTTTGTCGAGTGCCTGCAGGGTTTGCACTCGCCAAAGCGACCGTCAACGGGGCCGACGCCGTAACGGTTGCTTTTCTTTGCCGAGTGCCCCCGGGGCTCTCGGCAAAGACACTCGGCAAAGAGGGCTTTGCCGATCAATTTTTTTCCGTGTGTTCTTTGCCGAGTGCCGCACTCGGCAAAGGCTTTGCCGAGTGCCTCAGGCACTCGGCAAAGAACCTGAATCCAGTAGTGATGTTTGTTAAAATGTGTAACTTATTTAATGCTCATAAAACTTTTATGAGACCTCCACTAAGACTGGCCAGAAAAGAAGAACAAGCTAAACAACTCACTCAACAAAAAGGTGAATAGGTGATGTAGCCTAACCTTACCAGCAAGCATTAAGATATGTTGTGGAGGTTGGCAATATAATCAAGACGTGTTGATGAATAATGAATACTATATATATGATGAAGCAATGTTAGTACTAATGAACAAAAAGCAAATTAGTATATATAATTATTCATGATCATGCATATTCATGCAGAGACGACCTGTCGTGTGCATGCCACTATATATATTTTGTGGAGGTTTTCGCGTAAGATTAGAGAATCACACACACACACACACACACACACACACACACACACACACACACACACACACACACACACATATACATATATATATATATATATATATATATATATATATATATATATATATATATATATATATATATATATATATGTCTTAGAGAGTTGCGACAAAACACACGTCCCTTTTGTTACCATCACTAAAAGTCGATGCAGTGAGAGGCTAAATGCGATGAGATGGTAACGTGTGAACCCAATAATCAGCTGTGAGAGCATGATAGATGTTGCTTTCCATTGTTCCGGCCCAGCAACTATTATAAGCTACTAGCTTTTTCCTTGGTGCAGTGGGGGGAATTGATAGCATAACGAAGAGCTCAGTGAAGATCCACTCACATCTTCCACAACCTCAAGTAGTCAAGTGTGCGACACGTTCGTTGTTTCTGATTTCGGTTCTGACCACCACGGCACCACACAAATTAAACATGGTGGGCGCTCTCTGTGGCATGAGCAGCCACCTATATATACCTATAACCTCATCATTTTTTTTATTTCATATAAGACGACCGGACATTGCTTGGGCCAGCATTTTTTTTTCTTTTCTCTCAAGCACTTGCGAATTTCAAATCCGGGCTAGGAGCACTTAGTTTACTTACTGGCTTAAACCTTTTTTTTTGGGTGAGGATTACTCACATGACCTTGAGAGTCTATCCAAAGAATCTAGTATACTACTAAAAACGATTTTAGGAGACAATACCTTTTATTTTCAGATGCGGTATAAAAGTTTCTGTTTCTCCAAAAAATACCTAATTAATTTCAAAAGGAGTCCCAAAAAATACCTAATTAATTTCAAAAGGAATCAATCTATTTTAGTAGGCAGTTCAATAAATCTCGTCTTTGTAAATTGATTAACAGAATCATACCTCTTAAATGGTCCCCCCCCCCCCCTCTCTCCCACACCACTCCTTTGCTCTCTCTCTCTCTCTCTCTCTCTGTGCCGCATGTAGATCTAGGGACTTCGACATGTCCCCAATATCACTATCAGTTGGTCCTATCATTGCTGAGCAATGAAGGTCAGTTTTGTAGTAGTGATCATGAAATATATTTTCATAGTGTGCTTATTTGGTGTCATGAACATCTTATAAATTCAGTCAAACTTTAAAAAGTTTGGCTAAAAAAAAGTTGATTTAATTATTTGGGACATATGTGTAAGTGGAGTAAGTATTAGTACATTACTTTGTTTCTTAGACTGTCAAAGAGACTGAGATAGGCTAATAAGCCGTACTTTTTCAACCAATGAACAATATTTTTCTCTCATAATAAATCAGTCAACAGTATTTTCAGTCATGGCTTATCAGCCAAGCAAACAGGGCAAGTAGTTCCTTTTGCTCAATTATTGAGGGAACATAATAATTAGGGGTACTGGTGATCAACGACACACAATCATCTCATCATCACGACACCAGGCCAGGGCCTTGTTCACTTTGCAAATTTTTTAAACCCAATGAATAGTACCACTTTCGTCTTATTTGATAAATATTGTCCAATCGTGGACCAACTAGGCTCAAAAGATTCATCTCGTGATTTCCAACTAAACTGTGTAATTAGTTATTTTTTTTACCTACATTTAATACTCCATGCAAACGGCTAAAAATTGATGTGATGAAAAAAGTGAAAAAAACTTGGAATTTGGATGACATCTAAACAAGGCCCAGATCACCAAGATCCATGCATGGGATGCTTGTACTGTGCTGCACCGTGCATGCAGCATGCTAGCCCTGCAGATTGCAGAAGCTGCATGCATGGTTGAGCTGTCCAGCCGTCGGTCCCATGCCAATGAATAACGTGCCCAACTGTTTTCCTGTATTTGAGTCGTCAAAAAAAAAAATATAGCCCCTGTTCACTTGGAGTAATTTGGAGAAATTCGGATGAATCTGAAGAAATTTATGAGAGTATGAACCGTCAAATTCAGCCGTACACATTAAAATCCGGCTGATTTTTTTACCAGCCGAACGTAGCCATAGTAGCTTCATCATGGTTTTTTTTTTGGAAAAGGACGTCCAGATGTACTGGAACACGCACCACCATGTTACTGATAAACGTACCACAAACAGTATTTATTTTTAAGAACTTCGGATTGATGGAGGCAAGTTGACTTGTTCTTCGGTGGCACCGATCCGGTCATATAGTTACATCTAAGGATGGCAACGGGGACCCGATACTCGATACCCGACGGGTATTTGATCCATTAGGGGACGGGGATGGGATCATATCTTTACCCGCAGGCATCTAAATGGGCAAGAATCCATACCCGACGGGTATAGCGGGTACGGGAACGTTCCCTGTTTACCCGTCCCCGTTACCCGTTGGGGAACCCGACTATTTGAGCTGTCATGCGAGTATTAGGCCCAAAGAAGCTCAACATAGATATTTTGGTCCAAATCTGAACAGTTATATATATAATTTGTGTGTTCTAGGAACCCTCGTTCAATTTTTCCTCACCATCTCCGCCAGCAGCACAAGCACGCCTGTCTCACGAGCGCTCGTGCCCCTAGCTTCCTCAGTTCGGTCTCTCTGCCACCTTTGCTCGTCCTCCTCGCAACCTCGTTCCTTCTCCTCGGCATCTCCGAGACTCCGACACTTATACCCGGGTGAAGAAGAAACGCCTCCGATTGCAAAGCTGCGACCCCAAGTGTCCTTGTTTATCGGGTATGCAGTACCCGTCGGGTATCTGTTACCCGACCGATACCCAACGGGTACGGGGATGGGCAAGAATCTATACCCGAGACAGTTAATGGGGATGGGGACGGGATGAATTCTCCGTAGCGGGGGAAGAGAACGTTCCGGCGATACCCGACGG
Source organism: Miscanthus floridulus (assembly GCF_019320115.1). NCBI lineage: Eukaryota > Viridiplantae > Streptophyta > Magnoliopsida > Poales > Poaceae > Miscanthus > Miscanthus floridulus. The sequence goes on from NC_089593.1 coordinate 93,280,106, forward strand.
GTATATACCCGTTGCCATCCTTAGTTACATCTTATTTGGCACAGCTTCAAATGGTTTCGGCTCCTTGCTACAGTATACGGAGAAGTCCTAGCCGTTGAAGTTAAAAACGGCTCCTCGCTACGACGCATGGAGGAGCTGAAGACAAATAAAGCTATCCAAAGCTCTACAAACGGGATCTTCGTAACTAAAGTGCTAAAAAACATAGGGAGAAAAAGAATAATCAATGCTTAAAAATACTATGTATGCTCGACTAATAACTTGGGTAGTTTAAAAGTTAAACTGAGTTGAACACAACTCAAAAGTGAACATAGTCCACATTTCATAATTATTAAGGAAAAGAAAACATGTCACGCGAATATGCCTAGCTAGCTCCTGGATATTATAAATAAATATATATGTGTAGCCTTGCACATGCTGGTACTGGTAGTATGAAACCCTAGAAACGGTCACTGAGGCCTCCACAATTAACAAAGTGCAAGGTACAAATCACTAGCCTATAGAAAAATGTGCTCCAGTAGTTGACTTGGACCCTCATCCAACAATAGTTTCCACACATCACACACACACAAACAATGGAACATATATATAGCGGCAGGCACTACTACAAGAATGGACTTGTTGTCTCAGGCGGTAACGGCCTTTAGTCCCGGTTACCGCGCCGGGATAACGATCCCAGAACTAAAGGTGGGAACCTTCAGTCCCGGGTCATCGAGCCGGGACTAAAGAGGGACCTTTAGTCCCGGTTGGTGTTACCAAACCGGTACTAAAGGCCCCCCAGCCGAGCAAACGTGGCCGCACCCTTTAGTCCCGGTTGGTAACCCTAACCGGGACTAAAGGTTCTTTTTCTTTTTCTTTTTTTTGTTTAATTTGTTTTCAGTTCAGTTACACATATTTGTTTAATATATAATATGTTTTTATGTAACGTATTCTACGCTGCTATATAAATACACGCACGCATATAATTACATCTAATTCTCATCTCGAGCATTATTATATTCGAATAAGTATGAAACTATATATATTATAGATATATAGGTATATATACAACACTTTCATAATCTTGTTCTCGAAAATAACGATATCAATAAATTTAATTTACATCATTAGTTCCTTAGGATCAAAGTAGAACTCGCCGTTGGGATTTAGCACTTTTTCTAGAAGATATCCTGCTATTGACTCTTGAACTGCTTTCAGATGGTCTTTTTGCATGACCCTTCATTTCAACCATTCAGTCTTGCATTTGAAATAAAAGAAAAAAGTATTAATACATATATATATATTCATTTAAAAATAAATAAAAAATTGATATATACATACTCTGAGGACATCTTCAGGATTCTTCTTATGTATGCAGTGATAAATTCACAAACGTAGTATCCCACAAGTTATTACCTGGTTCCTGCCGCAAACACCACTGTACGAGAAGAAGATTATTCTCATCATCTCACACGTAAATTGAAGTACGATATAGTAATTAAACACGTGGGAAGTATATATAGTACAACTTACTGGTATTTCAACTACATAAGTGGTGCCTTGCAATCCTTACGGTGTTGCCGAATAAACTCTTTCCAAACCCTGTGCGACCAATAATGTACGATCGTTAATAAATTATGGCAAAGTCTATTTAATATGTTGTGCGCGAGAGATCGAAATTACCCCTGGATAATGTCTATCATATCTTGGTATAGTGCTCGCTCTTTTCTCAATGAGTCCAAAATTACTAACTGACTTGAGTTTAACTCAATGACAATGAGTATCTAGTGAAACCTGTATTGGTTTATACACACACGTACATGCATATAAGTTGTATTGATATTACATAAAATGTGTAGACTACATTATTATTAACACTTACTCAAATTGTACGGAAAAGTATTGTTTCTTGTCGTGCTGCTTCACGAAGAACTTCATGATATTCGTCTATGCTTCAGATACTAGTGCTCCTTGACAATAATATCGGTTTTGAATACGATATAAGGATCAATGAAGCCAACACTGGTGTCTTGTATTCTTTGGAGCTCTGATATCTGGAATCTATATATAAATATAAGTTACATATGAGGATAATTATATACACGTCGCATGGAAGTGAGTTTATTAAATAAAAGTAAGAATCACTTACAAACAAAAGAAGCTAATGACTGATTTGTCCAGAGCGTCCAAGTGGTATAGTTGATGCAATTCTTCAAAACTAATATGTAAGATGTCATCGCCACGGAAGTAATGATGGTCTCTAAATCTGACAAAGATCCACTGCTCACCCCTGCCACACGCCTGCATGTACCACTTGTTGAGCAAATACATCTGCATACCCAATTTATTCAGAGCCGCAGGGTTGTACAGACTTTTAACCAAATTTATAAGTCTTCTAGGTATCAACTTCCAGGTTCTGGATTGAAGCTTTGCCCGTCACTTGATCCAAGGTTAAACCAGTTTGTTCAAAAAAAAGCATTAAGGTCTTGAACCGACACTTCTCTCTCTAGAGTTGTCTAGTCGATAGACTTCTATGTTGGAACCATATTCATTAGCAATAACAAGATTTTGCATTGGTTGCTTCTGTTGTCCCGAGCTATGGGACATCTTCCCGATGCTCTTTCTTTTCTTATGTGCATCATGTGACTTCACGAGGGAGCGGTCATAGTCTGATAGTGGCGGAGGCTTACGAACTTCAAGCATCTTTTTCTTTTGTGCTCGACCTTCGACCTTCTACCTCAGCTGATCTTGTGGTATGTAAAAGTACGACTTCTCCTTAAGCTTCGCTTGTCTCTGTTTTGGATATCTATAAAAAATCTTTCACTTTTTTGTCTTCTTCAGCTGCTATTCGCTCATCAGTCTTTTTAGAAAGTATTTCTTGAGAAATAACTCTTTTTTTGGGGTCTTCTTGCCGCCGGGACCTTAGACGTCTTTGTAGTGCGTCGCTATGGAGGGGTGGGGGCATGTTGGAGACTGGCGTGGGCGATGAGGCCGGTGTTGGAGTCTAGCGTGGAGGCCGTTGGAGATAGTTGTGGAGGCGGTGGGCCGGTGTAGGAGTTGGAGATCGTTGTGGAGGCGATGGGGCCGGTGTAGGAGTTGGAGATCGCCGTGGGGATGAAGTCATCTCGCCCCCCGCGACGCTGTGATGAGATGAGGAATGAATGATTAGGCTAGGCTAGGGGGAGACCCTGCTACAAAAACAAGTTGTGGGTCAATTATTTTTGAAGCCAATATAAAACTAATGGAAAATAATATTTCATTCACTTTGATTCGTACCTAGGTGAGGTAGGGGAAGCGTAGCGCCCTAGGAATGATGATGAAGCGTTTGCGCCATTGAATAATGTCTTCTCTACTTCTCCTAGTATATCTTCTCCCCATCACCGCCTTCAATGTCAAGAGGAACATTGCTGTAACCTTTGAGCACTCTATCGACCGAGACGCTAGCATATCCAGGTTAAATAACTGACCCATGGATTCTTGGGTTCTTCGTTCAGTCTATGTGAGATACAACCCCGACAGCCACCATGATTGATGCATTATTACCATCTAGAATGTGCAGCTCACATGTTGTTAGAGGCTCGGTAATGTCATCAACAGGGAAGTGCAACCCAGCGTCACCTTGAATAACTGGCAGCTCCATGGAAGCCAACTGCTTTTCATCTGACCAACGGGGCTAATGGTGACTCCGGCGTTGATTGGCGATTGCATTTGACTCATTGCTAGCTGCACCTACCTCTTGATCTCCTCCTGCATTCTTGCCTCAAGAGATTTTTCTTCTCGTTCACATGTTATTCAAGCAATGCTTGTTGTGACTCATTAACAAATTGCTCTAAACACGGATTCGGTCTGCCTCCTCATCATCTTCTTCTCTAGCAGCTTCTGTAGGTATCCCTGTCTAATGGGAATGTTTGTGCAACCACAAACTGCCCCATAGCCTCTTGTTCGACCACCGTGTTCGGGATTCTCTAGGGCATATGTCAATTCATCCTTTTCTCTATTGGGCTTGAAAACAACACTATCAGCTTCTTCCCTAGCACGACTAGTCGTCTGTGTTGCTCTCTCAATTTTTTGGCCGAAATTAGCTTGCCAGTGTCTGGGTCTAGGCTTCCCCCATGAGCATAGAACCAATTCTTGCGCGTTGAGGCCAGTTCTTCTCTATTGTTTTTAGGTATGATTCCCTTGGCAGTAATCTCTGCTTCTAGGTTTGCCACTTGGAATAGCACTCCTATAACCACACCTGGATCTAAAAAAAAAAAAAAAAAGAAAAAAAAACAAAAAAAAAAAGAAAAAAAAAAAAAAATGCGATGATGGTATTGCTTCTATTGCATTCTGCGAGATTCCTCATCACACTTCCTCACTCTCTTGAGATGTCTTGTATTGTACAAGTCATCCCAATGGGACTCCAACTAGACAAACGCCTTAGCATTGAAATTCGACGTTTCATTCTTCAAGATAAACTTTTTATACATGTCTTCTTCCAACTCTGGAACAATGTTGCCATCTTCTTCATTGTCTAATCCCTCACTAGCTCCTTCAAAGCATCATCTGCTTGTAATGTGAAATGCTGAGTGATATCTCTCCAAGCTAGATTCTTGTCATGACAGATACAAAACTAACATTAGGAGCGATATCTTCTGCTTCCATTCACGAGCACTAACTAGGATCCTATCCCTTACAATGAACCCACATTGATTGACATATGTCTGAGCATGTGGTCCCAATGGTTTGCCGGTGTCGTGTCGAATTCTGATATTATGAAACGGCCCTCTAATGGCTTTTTTGGCCCTCGGACTTTCCTACTCTTCCGGTGGTTGATGTAGATCCAGAGACCGGCTACATGAGTAGAAACACAATGATTAACAACAAATATACGTACACATGCATCTATAGAGATGAAGATAATCGAATATACCTCGCCAGTATTTTCTTGCGCGACAATTTGTTGATCTTCAACCACCGGTATATTCAGGTATCCTCATAATCAGCAAAGTACTGACTCGTGTCATCTACATCCACATTGGTGCTGGTGTTGATAATATTTGCCATTATGTCATCATTCAAGTTATCATCCGGAGCAGCCATTTGTATCTTCAAGATAACACATAGATAGAATTACTATGGCACATAACATAGTACATGTGATAACACATATAGAATTACTAAATCCAATTAAATATAATAACACATAATATTTCATAAGGATAAACAATAATAAGGTATAGGCTTTGGAATCGAATAAAAAACACTTTCGATCCAAAAACATGGAAATAAGTACATGTATATATACATATAGAATGATACAATTTTCTCTCTCTCTCTCTCTCAACATAGAATAAGTGCATATGTATATATCTCTAGATATGCATGTGATAACACATAGAATGTCTCTCTAGATACAATTTTTCTCTCTCTCAACACATGAAATAATTAAGTACATGTATATATACACAGAAATAATTAAGTACATATATATGTATACATATAGAATCTCTAGATAGAATTAATTACTAAATCTAATTAAACCTAACATATATACATAGATAGAATTACTAAATAAAATTAAATCTAACACATATAGAGAGAGATAGAATAATAATTACTAAATATATCAAAAACTATAATAAAAAACTATCTAAAAAACTATCTAAATAAAGACTAATTAAATTTTAATACATTTAAATCTAATTAACATATATAAAAAACTATCTAAAAACTAAGATAAACTACTAATTAAATTTTAATACATTTTAATCTAACATATATATCAAACACTACCTAAAAAGTATCTAAAAAAGTATCTAAAAAACTATCTAAAAAATATGGCCGAGCGCTATATAGCTAGCAACAGGCTATATGGATGGCCATGGCGGCCGGGCGTGCTGGCCGGCCACGGGGCCGAGCAGAGCCGCGCGAGGACGACGTACGGCGGAGACTCGACGGCCATCGGGCGGGCTCGACGACGAGGCCGGGCGGGGTAGACGAGACGGTGGCGCGGCACAGCAGAGACGACCAATCGACGTTGTAGATCAAAAAGTAGAAGATGAACAGAGGAACCATTCGATATATATAGCCGGGACCCTTTAGTCCCGGTTGGTGTTAGCCGGGACTAAAGGTATTTTGGGTGGGCAATTCTGCCCACCCTTTAGTCCCGGTTCCTGGAGGGCCGGGACTGAAGGCCTAAATTTTTGCACCCGCCAAAGTGTTGTTTTTTTTATTAAATTTGACTTAAACTTGCTCAAATGAGACACTAAATGACCTCAGATGAAAAATCTCTGAATACCAAGTTTGATCATCTCAGCAAGATCTACAATTGTTACATAGCTCATTTTCCCATTTGAGAAAGTTTTATCAAACACTAGTCACAAATTCTTGAATCTCATATAGACTTTCTAAAACTATGTCACACACTTGTGAAATTTGAACTACATTTTGTTCAAACTTTCTCAAATGAAAAAGGCCTATATAAGGATTGTAGATCTTGATCTGAACAAACTTGGTATTCAAAACTTTTCAATTTGAGACAATCTAGGGTTCCGAAAACTAGTTTGTAGGCGTCGAAATTTAAAAATCACAAATTTGAACCATCCAAACTATCTCAAATGGAAAGTTGACCAAAACAAATTGTAGATCTTGATGATTTTAACAAACTTGGTATTCAAAACTTTTCAATTTGAAGTCATTTAGAGTTCATAATACTAGAGTCAAAGTGTTGTTTTTTCATTTGACCAAATTTGACTTGGTCAAACTTGCTCAAATGAGACACTAAATGACCTCAGATGAAAAATCTCTGAATACCAAGTTTGATCATCTCAGCAAGATCTACAATTGTTACATAGCTCATTTTCCCATTTGAGAAAGTTTTATCAAACACTAGTCATAAATTCTTGAATCTCATATAGACTTTCTAAAACTATGTCACAACAGTGCATCGTTGTATCATGCGGGCACAACAGTGAATTTTTCTTGACGTATGACCCTTGGTTATGATCTTGTCGTAACCATGGAGTGTCTTCATCATTTAACATGATGCTTGGATCTTTCTTCACTATGAAGGGTGGAATTCGGACATTTCTTTCATAATCTTCTGACATGTCTGACTTGTCTTCAATTCCCACTATATTTATTTTCCCAGAAAGAACTATGTGGCGCTTTGGCTCATTGATCATTGAGTTGATGTCTTCGTTTTTTCCTCTCTTTGATTTTGTAGACATGTCTTTCACATAGAACATCTGACTCACATCGGCAGCAAGGACGAATGGTTCGTCTTTGTACCCAATATTGTTGAGGTCCACTGTTGTCATTCCATACTCTTTGTCGACTGTTACCCCTCCTCCGGTCAGCTTCACCCATTGGCACCGGAACAAAGGGACTTTAAAATTAGGTGCGTAGTCTAGTTCCCATATATCTTCTATGCGGCCATAATATGTTTGTATATTCCCATTTGGATCTGTGCCATCTATGCGAACACCACTATTTTGATTGGTGCTCCTTTTATCTTGGGCAACTGTGTAAAATGTATTCCCATTTATCTCGTACCCTTGGTACGTGACTACTACTTGATGTCTTGTCTTCAGTATTAAGAAATTATTTGTTTTGTGAAATGGATAACCAAATAATTGGCCTCGGCCCATGCTATCTTTGGGTAATATAAGCCCTTTTTGTACAATAAATATATGGATATAGATATTGTGTTCTCTGGCAAGTCGAAGTGGCATTTGCATCTGTGAAAGCGACCGAACAGAAAGTGCTTTACAGCTTAAGACTACAATTGGAAAATAATTTGCCTCACTTTTTTTATAAGTTGCCTATAATGTACCCTTAATTTATTACTGCTGTCACAAAATAATTTTAGGAGATAACTGATCTTTTTATTTATAGAGGTGGCCAAAAGAATATAGTCTCTCAAAATGAGGAGTGATTTTGGGAGATATTCATTCCATTAACAGAGACAAATAGACTCACGACTACCTCTAAAAATAGAGACAATTTTCATTGGGGTTGGGGGGGGGGGGGGGGGGGGGGAGGGCTCTTAATAAGCCTATGCAGCCCAAAGCCCATTAGCCGGAGCCCACTATAAGCCTACAACCAAACCATATGCACCTCCCTCTCTTCACTTCTCCTAGATGCAAATCACCTTTAAGCCCATTAGCCGGAGCCCACTATAAGCCTACAACCAAACCATATGCACCTCCCTCTCTTCACTTCTCCCTAGACGCAAATCACCTTTGTCTCCTTACGGTTGGAGTCCAATGTTCTCTCCTTTCTCTCCCATCGCTCAGATCTAGCAGGAGGCACCTGTCTACTCCCTACATCCATTGCAGAGCAACGGCTCGAGTAGCACAAAGGGCGGCGGCGCGGGCGATCCAAGGCTCCCGTCTTTGATCTAGCAAATCCAAGACTCAACAACCGCTCCCTTCACTAACTCACTGTATATCCAAATCCAATCAGGCGGTCCCTCATCTTCTCCCTCTTCTCTCTCTCTCTCCATCTTCCTCTCATCTCTCCTCCCTAAATCTCTCCCTCTCCTCATAGGTCGGAGACTCAATGGCTTGGTGGTGGTGCTTGCCAAGGCACATGGCATAGGCAGACTCAACGACGGTCACACGCGAACTCCCCCCTCAGCAGGTGCTCTAGCCCCACCCCTCTTCCAACAACGATGGTGTGCATCCATGTAACACCCTAAAATTTACATGGTTTTGAAATAGGAAAAATGATTTAATTACGTATTTTGTGAGCATTGAAATTTAGAAAAATAATAACTTTGTTAAAATTAAAATCAAATATAGGTCTACATACATGTATGTGCATATATGCTGCTCCATATTAATTTTTGTATTGTGTGGTTTGAAATCAGATTTCAAATTGATTTGAATTTGCATTTCAAAATTGGGTTGGTTGGAAAATTAGAAAGGAAAAAGAAAAGGAAAACTCTCTTCCCTTCATTATTCGGCCTGCTGGCCCAGGTCCAGTCGCCCGCTTCCCTTGCATCCTCAGCGCGGCCTAGCTCTCTCTTCCGTGTCCCGCAGCCCAGCCAGTCGCGTTGCCCGCGCCCCTCCTCACCTTTCTCTCGCCAACAGGTGGGCCGCCTTGTCGGGGTCACCTTCTTCCTCCCGCTCGTGTCCGAGCCAGAGACAACCGCTGCTGCTATTGACTCCATCTCCGCTACGCCGTGCCTGATGTGAACCGCAAGCCAGCTCTGCCTCCCTACCCCATCCTAGAGCCAGCGCCGCCCTCGCTTTTGCTCCAACCGTCGCATAACCCTAGCAGCTCGAGTCGCCGCCATCGCCGTCCGCTCCGCCGAGCTCCACACCGCCTCAGTCCCGCCTTCAGTGAGTCCGCCGTCGTCCTCTCTTTCTCCTCATGCTTCTGGTTCGTTAAACGGTGGCCCATAGGCCCTAAACCGACAACGCCGGTGAGTTCCTCGTCGCCGTCCATGGAGGACCGCCGTGTTGGCCCTATTCCGGCCGGCTAGCTCTCTCTCTCCCCCCCCGATCTAATCTGCGCCGCTCAAATCTAATCCAACGGCCCAGATTCAATGATACCCTTTGCTGGTCATTTTTGCAAAAAGGCCATTACAACTATTCAGATCTCAACCCGCCATCCTTGTATTTTTCTAAAGAGCCCCTTGGGTTTTATTATAGAACCCGCAGTACAATGTGCAAATCCAGAAAACGTTTTCTTCTGTAGAAAGCATAGTTTCCTTCGGATTAGATTCAAAATACATTTTCATCTATTTACAGTTTTGCCAGTAATCTTGTTTTAGCCATAAATCTCCGTTTTAACTCCGATTTGATCCGTTCAACTTGCGTTAGGTTCGTAATTCTATAATCTACATGTTCATACTACTGTTAGGTATGTTTTCAACTTTTAAAATTTGAGGTTAGATTTAATCTATTATTTTACTAAAGGAAATCTTGTTTAATTCATAACTTCTTCGTTTTAGCTCCGATTTTTGTGATCTTCGCGATCTGTGTGTTCATAGAGAGACGTAGATTCATTTTACAAACTTTTCATCTTGATTTTATACTATTGGTGTACTATTCTAATCTATAGCTTTTGTTTGCTATGCATGATTGCTTCTGGATGCTTGTATGTTGCTGTGATTATCGAGTATAGACGGTGAGCAATTCGTGGGAGTGACCAAGAATACTACTTTGACGAGCAGGATCAGCAGGAGCACTTTTGTTCAAGGCAAGTATAGCATGGGATTATCCTTAGTTTCCTATCAACTTTAATACATTAATTCATGTTGCATGTGTCACCTTGATAGGGATTCCCTAGAATTGAACTTATACCTTGTCTCCTATGGGATATGCATTGGGTAGCTTTGCTAGTGCTCAATTAAACCATGATCTTGTAACTTGACTAATGGTATATGCAATAAACATTAAAACATGACTTTTTAGCAACATTGGAAACAGGGGGCTAGGAGTGTTTAGCTACTTTCTAAATGCTTCAGATTCCTCTCCCTAAGGACTTATCTGTAAGTGATCATCCGAGACTTATAGTACAGCTGTGAGGGCTACATGGCTCTAGCTTTAGCTCAGTATGAGGACCTTTTCTAGCTTGTTAGAGGTTACCTTTATTGGCGTAAGAATGGCTTGCCGAATTCGGGTATAGGACAACCTCTACTCTTATGTGTATAGCCGCGATGGAATTGTGCCATTCGACAGGGGGGTTCCTACATCTAGTTTGCCGTAGTGAATCTAATGGCCCTAACTTGTTAGACGAACCTTTGAAAGGCTTCATAGTGACCCCTGCCTGCTCACCTTAGAAGTGTTTTGGGAGTAATTAACCCTGGCATATGGGTATCATGACTCACAGTGAAAGTGTACAACCTCTGCAGAGTGTAAAACTGGTATATCAGCCGTGCTCATGGTCATGAGCGGCCTTGGACCCTTATGGAATAGATGATCACTAAGAATTATCTGTTTATGCTATTCATTACTCATGTTTACATTGATCATGTGTTTTACTTTGGGATTGAAACAACTTGTTGCTACTCTTATGCTAAAATTGTGACAATTAAAAGCTGAATGCTGTTAAACCTGTGTCAAGCCTTTTGAGCCTCATGAACCCATGTTACACTTGTTGAGTACGACATATACTTATGCTTGTTTATTTTCATTATTTGGATAAAAATCCTGGATGGGTAACAGATGGCTATGGTAATGACGACTTTCCTAAGGATTACTAGACTTGTGGTCAACCAGTTGACGTCCCTGTGATATGGAGCTTCTGCGAGAGATCTTTTTATACTTCCGCTATATTTATGTGAAGACTATGTCTATATTCAGGATGTAATAAACACTTGTGATGATACTATTTATAATTTGTCAGCTTATGTGTGTGACTGATCTCTGGGCACATAGATTTTGCATCCCATTTTATCCTTAAAATCATGGTGTGACAGATTGGTATCAGAGCTGTGTTGACTGTAGGACTGCAAGCCTAGTTAGCAATGGTCGTTTTAGCTTCTTTTGCTTCACTCATTTCATGCTTTCCATCTCACCATTGTTATTTGCTAAAGTTTTATGCTTCTTTTGCCTTACTCTGTTATAAAAATTATTGCTTCTAATCTGACTAAATCTAATTCTGTAGATGCCTCATGCCAATAAGACCGCTCGCATCAGCACCGGAGGCTACTACCCGCCTCGTGGCTTGTCCATGGAGCCACATGAGGAGGAGGAACCCTAGGAACAAGAAGTTGATTCGCCAACACCTGCACCTACGCCTGAAGCCATTCCAGGAAGAGCCTGAAGAAGAAGAACCCGAAGAAGTGGAGGTTGTTGCATTGTCTGATGATGATGATGAGGAGGACATCGTTAAAGAGGATGAGCCGATCCCTCCCCTAGGATGGACTATGAAGGTCTGGTACAAGCTGGGGTGTGAATCCTCCATTTCGCACCACCGAGTTATGGGGATTCTTTAGACCTACTACGCTGATTGGGACGCAGCTGTGGAGCACGTCTGCAACGAGCATACGCACCCTCTGGAAGACACTTATTGGAAGACCAAGGTGTGCATCTCCATCAGGGATGAATAGAAGGACGCATACCAGCTAGACTTAAACTATGCGCATCACGCTCACTGTGCCATCATGGACGATAGCATAGAAGATGTAGCCGCTGTAGCCTGCATGGGTCTCCGTGGTCGTCGCTTCGAGGATATGAAGGAGGACTAATATCGATTCCTCCCTCGCCAACACCCTAAATTGGAGTGGGCAATGATGGACCCGCAGGGCACAGATCCAACTACCCAAGTGATGGTATCACTTTGGCTGTGAGTTAGTAGCGAAGATTCGGCGACTGGAAGATCAGTTGAAGGCACAGCAGGAACCCTTAAGAGATACCGACAAGTGATAGACGAGCAAAGGGTGTGCCTCAACCTACCAAGGATGTATGAGGAGCTTCCCCATAAATTTCGCCCATAGGTGTTGGAGTCCTTTTTATGTAATAAGACGTTAGTAGAATAGGGTCAAGTTGAGTCAAGTCGAGTCTAGTAGTGCGGTGTGAACTTTGGTGTGCCTAGTTGATTTGTTATTATGTTATGTGTGAGTTGGATTTTTGTAATGAGTATTAGAACTTTGTGGGCATGTCCCATAAGTTCATAGTTAAGAATATTAATGTTTGAGTCAATAAATAAATAGTTGGGTTTGGTACATCTTGTTCTCTTGGATCTATTTTTTCGGAGCAGTCTGCCCTTATCTCAATGCCAATCTAAATATACTTGACCAAAAATTATGAAATTTTTATGGGACAACTAGACTTAAGTATATTTCCAATGCCTCTAGAATCACCCCTATATTTTATCTGGTTTGTGAGATATGGCTGTTTCAAGTTAAAGTTTCTGCGCAGTCTAGAATCTAGAATAGTTCCGGTTGTATCCTATTTTTGAGTAACCTAACAACAGAATATGGAAATGTGGTCTGAATAAAAGTTGTAGATAATTTCTTAGGATTTACAACCATGTAAAGCACGCCTATTTTGGATATCTAGAACTCGAGATATGACTATTTTACCGAGCTGCTGATGTTGGAACTTGTCCAGAAATTTTTTAGAATGTATTCTATATCTCTATAAGTGTCTATAACTTAGAATCTCTAAATTTTGAATATTTATGTTGAATGTCAGATGTATGAAAGAGAAAGAGGCCAAGGTCAGGAGGTGTTTCCCCACATCCACCACCACCACCACCACCGATAATTGAGCAACTTCTGGCTGTGCAGACACAGCTTATGCATGCTCTGGTGCAGAATCAGCAGAATCAACCAATTGGTGGAGCACCGCGTGACAAGCGTGGTGAATTCTTGAAGGGCTGTCCCCCTAGTGTTTTCTCATGCCACTGATCCACTAGAAGCAGATGATTGGCTTCGTGCAGTGGAAAAAGCAACTCAACATAGCGCAGTGCGATGACCAGCAGAAGGTGTTGTACGCGTCAGGACAACTCCAAGGAGAAGCTCAAGACTGGTGGGAGTCATTCGAGTATGGATGTCCGCTAATGCTCCTCCTATCACCTAGCAGGAGTTTAGAGAGAATTTCATGATCCTACCACATACCTGAAGGGATTGATAGAGCTCAAGCAGGAGGAATTCAGAGCTCTGAAGCAGGGATCTATGTCCGTAGCTGAGTATCATGACAAGTTTGCTCAGTTGTCATGTTACGCTCCGAATGAGGTGGCTTGATGATGCTGATAAGCAAATGCTGCTTTCTCAAGGGTCTGTATGATGGTCTACAACTCTAGCTTATGTCCAATACATACCCTAATTTCTAGATGCTGGTGAATCGCGCTATTGTTATTGACAACAAGCGCAAAGAGATGGAGGCCAAGAAGAGGAGGCTTTAGGGACAGGCTTCTGGAAGCAATACTCGTCCGCGCACCAATCCTCAGCAAGGCTTCCAGCAGAGGTACTAGGGACCCCCTAATTAATGGAATCACAACCAGAGCCAGCAACATCCATCGTACCAGCAGCAGATTGGCAATCAACGCCCCTAGCAGCAGAGTGGCCAGCAGACACCACGACAGGGAACATCCAACAACACTTCCATGAAGACCAATGCACCTAGTACCCCTAACGTATGCTATCGTTGTGGAGAAGTTGGACATTATGCTAACTATTGCCCCAGGAAGTAGAATCAGCAAACACCTCAGGGTCAGCACAGTAATCAAAAGGGAACGCCCCATAAGCTAGCACCCAACATAGGAAAGGTGAACCATGTGTCTACCGAGATGGCGCTTGCGGAACCAGAAGTCATGCTCGGTACGTTCAATGTCAATTCCACTCCTGCCACTGTTCTTTTTGATTCTAGAGCTTCACATTCATTCATATCGTAAGCATTTGTTAGAAACCATAGCATACCCTTATGTGCCATGCCAAATCCCATATTAGTAAACTCACCAGGAGGTAGTATGTAAGCTTCTTATTGTTGTCTTCTGACTAGTGTATCCTTAAGGGGGTAGAGTTTAAAGTGAGCCCCATTGTGTTGAGAACATCTGGCATTGATGTGATTCTGGGTATGGATTGGATGATGCAACAACAAGCAGTGATTCAGTGTAAGGTGAAGGTAGTTGTTGTGACCACACCGAATGAGGAAAGAATCAATGTTGATGTTGTAGTGCAGAAGCACCCGACAGCCATAGTAAACCAGCTTGATGATCGCATCAACAAGGAGGACCCAGTAGTAGATGAGTTTTTAGACGTGTTCCCCGATGACTTGCTAGGTATGCCACCTGATCGTGACATTGAGTTTATTATTGAATTATTACCTAGAACTACACCTATAGCTAAGCGTCCATATAGAATGGGGGTTAATGAACTAGAGGAACTTAAGAAACAAATAAAGGAGTTACAGGAGAAAGGTTTCATTCGTCCTAGTTCATCACCTTGGGGAGCACCGTTATATTTGTTGACTAAGAAGGATGGTACCCTAGAGATGTGTGTTGATTATCGTCACTCAATGAGGTTACTATCAAGAACAAGTACCCGCTACCTAGAATTGATGACTTGTTTGATCAGTTGAGAGGTGCTTGTGTTTTCTCTAAGATTGATCTTCGTTCTGGTTATCATCAGTTGAAGATTCATGCAACTGACATACCTAAGACAAGCTTTTACTACGAGGTATGGTTTGTATGAGTACACCGTTATGTCCTTTGGTTTGACCAATGCACCTGCATACTTTATGTACTTGATGAATAAGGTGTTCATGGAGTTTTTGGATAAGTTTGTGGTGGTATTTATCGATGATATATTGGTATTCTCCAAAATAGAAGAAGAGCACGCTGAACATCTAAGGTTGGTCTTGCAAAAGCTCAGAGAACACAAGTTGTATGCTAAGCGAAGCAAGTGTGAGTTTTGGTTGAAGGAAGTTTCTTTCCTAGGCCATGTTGTCTCTAATGGTGGGAATAGCAGTAGATCCAAGCAAGGTGAGAGATGTGTTGAATTAGAAACCACCAACTATGTGGGAGAGATTCGTAGTTTCTTGGGATTGGCTGGATACTACAGAAGGTTCATAGAAGGTTTCTCTAAACTTGCCAAGCCTATGACAGCTTGTTGGAGAAAAATGCTAAGTTTGTGTGGTTCCGAGAAGTGCCAGGCTAACTTTGAAGAATTGAAAGAAGAGGTTGACTACTAGCCCCAGTATTGGTTTTGCCAGATTTGAGCAAGAGCTTTTCTATCTATTGTGATGCATCTCAGTCAAGGATCTTGGATGTGTTCTTATGCAAGAAGGTAAGAGTAGTGGCCTATGCATCCCGACAGTTGAGAAAGCATGAGCTAAATCTATCCTACTCATGATTTGGAATTAGTAGTAGTGGTTCATACTCTGAAAATATGAGGGCACTATCTTATCGGACATAAGAGTGACATCTATACTGAATCACAAGAGTCTGAAGTACATTTTCACTCAGACAGATCTGAATATGAGACAACAGTCGATGGTTGGAGTTTGATTAAGGATTACGATCTAGACGTACACCTATCATCCTGGAAAGGCGAATGTTGTTGCCGATGCTCTTAGTAGAAAGAGTTACTGCCAATGAGGTGCAAGTGCAGCCTATGTCAAGTGAGTTGTGTGCTGAATTTGAGCAACGAAACTTGGGCTTGGTCACTGATGCAGTGGAGTTGGTGATAGAACCTATACTGGAGGCAAGAAATACGTAAGGGCCAGTTACTGGATTCGAAGTTGAAGAGATAGCAGGAGAAATATAGTGACTGGCAAGGCACCATGTTTCCGTATGGATGATTAATGGAACTCTATGGTTCAGGAAAAAGGACTATGTGTGCCTGAGAATAAGGCTATACTGAGATGCAATTCTTCGTGAGGCACATGAGTCCGCTTACTCTATTCATCCCTGGGAGTACCAAGATGTATTTGGATCTGAAAGAGAAGTATTGGTGGTATGGACTTAAGAGGGATGTGGCTGAATATGTTGCTTTATGTGATACATGTCAAGAGAGTCAAAGCTGAACATCAAAGACCTATAGGATTATTACAACCAATGAAGATACCTGAGTGGAAGTGGGAAGAAGTTGGTATGATTTTATTGTTGGGTTACCACGTACTCAGGAGAGGTTATGATTCAATATGGGTGATAGTGGATCGGTTAACTAAAGTTGCTCTACTTTTATACTGTCAAGACTACCTTATAATGGACCGAGGTTGGCCCAATTATATATGGAGAAGATAGTGTGTCTACATGGAGTTCCTAAGAAAATTGTGTCTGATCGAGGTACTCAATTTACATCTCATTTTTGGCAGCAAGTACATAGTTCATTGGGACAAAGTTGAATTTTAGTACAGCATATATCCTCAGACAGATGGACAAACTGAGAGGATTAATCAGATATTAGAGGACATGTTGAGAGCTTGTGTATTGCAGTATGGTACTAAGTTGGGACAAGAGTTTGCCTTATACAGAGTTCTCGTATAACAACAGTTATCAGAAGAGTCTCAATATGGCACCTTTTGAAGCTTTGTATGGACAAAAGTGTAGAACCCCATTGTTTTGGAATCAAACGGGAGAAACTCAAGTGTTGGACTGGATGTTTTAAGAGACCTAGAAGAGCAAGTAAGGATGATTAGAGATAACTTGAGAGTAGCACAGTCTCGACAGAAGAGTTTTGCCAACACTAGGAGAAGAGAATTGGATTTTTGAAATAGGGGACTATGTTTACCTAAAGGTGTCACCTATGAGAAGTGTGAGAAGATTTAATATGAAAGGAAAAGTTAGCACCAAGGTATATTGAGGCCTTTCAAGATTTTAGAGAGATGTGGAGAAGTAGCTTATCAGATGGAATTGCCTGAGAGTTTGTATATGATGTGTTCCATGTGTCTCAATTAAAGAAGTGTTTGCGTGTACCTAGGAGCAGATACCGTTAGAAGAGTTTACAGTTAAGAAGATCTTACATATGAGGAATTTCTGCTAAAGGTTTTGGAGATGGCAGAAAGAGTTACAAGGAGCCGAGTTATAAAGATGTGTAAGGTTTAGTGGAATTGGTATACGGAGGATGAGGCTACTCGGGAAAGAGAAGAGGATCTAAGAAAAAACATATCCGTAGCTTTTTGAGTAAGCATCGTCCTGAATCTCGAGGACGAGATTCATTTTAAGGGGGGTAGAATTGTAACACCCTAAAATTTGCATGGTTTTGAAATAGGGAAAAATAATTTAATTATGTATTTTGTGAGCATTGAAATTTAGAAAAATAATAACTTTGTTAAAATTAAAATCAAATATAGGTCTACATACATGTATGTGCATACATGCTGCTGTATATTAATTTTTTTATTGTGTGGTTTGAAATCAGATTTCAAATTGATTTGAATTTGCATTTCAAAATTGGGTTGGAAAATTAGAAAGAAAAAGAAAAGGAAAACTCTCTTCCCTTTCATTATTCGGCCTGCTGGCCTAGGGCCCAGTCGCCCGCTTCCCTTGCATCCTCAGCGCAGCCCAGCTCTCTCTTTCCACGTCCCGCGGCCCAGCTGCGGCCCAGCCAGTCGCGTTGCCCATGCCCCTCCTCTCCTTCTCTCACCAACTGGTGGGCCACCTTGTCGGGGTCACCTTCTTCCTCCCGCTTGTGTCCAAGCCGGAGGACAACCACCAGTGCTGTCGACTCATCTTCGCTACGCGTGCCTGATGTGAACCGCAAGCCAGCTCCACCTTCCTACCCCGTCCTAAAGCCAGCGCCGCCTCCTCGCTTTTGCTCCAACCATCGCGTAACCCTAGCAGCTCGAGTCGCCGCCGTCACCGTCCGCTCCGCCGAGCCCCATGCCACCGCAGTCCCACCTTCATTCACGAAAAGCCCTTTGGTGAGTCCGCCGTCGTCCTCTCTTTCTCCTCGTGCTTTTGGTTCGTTAAATGGTGGCCCGTAGGTCCTAAACCGACAACGCCAGCGAGTTCCTCGTCGCCGTCCATGGAGGACCGCCGTGTCGGCCCTATTCTGGCCGGCCAGCTCTCTCTCTCCCCCACCCGATATAATCTGTGCCACTCAAATCTAATCCAACGACCCAGATTCAATGATACCCCTTCGCCGGTCATTTTTACAAAAGGCCATTACAAACTATTTAGATCTCAACCCGTTGTCCTTGTATTTTTTTCTAAAGAGCCTCTCGGGTTTTTTATTATAGAACCCGCAGTCCAACGTGCAAATCCAGAATACATTTTCTTATGTAGAAAGCGTAGTTTCCTTCGGATTAGATTCAAATATGTTTTCATCTATTTACAGTTTTACCACTAATCTTGTTTTAGCCATAAATCTCTGTTTTAACTCCAATTTGATCTGTTCAACTTGCGTTAGGTTCGTAATTCCATAATCTATATGTTCATACTACTGTTAGGTATGTTTTTAAATTTTAAAATTTATGGTTAGATTTAATCTATTATTTTAATAAAAGAAATCTTGTTAATTCATAACTTCTTCGTTTTAGCTCCGATTTTTATGATCTTCGCATCTGTGTGTTCATAGCGAGACATAGATTCATTTTCCAAACTTTTTATCTTGATTTTATGCTATTGGTGTACTGTTCTAATCTATAGCTTGTTGTTTGCTATGCATGATTGCTTCTGGATGCTTGTATGTTGATGTGATTATCGAATATAGACAGTGAGCCATTTGCGGGTGAACAAGAGTACTACTTTGACGAGCAGGATCAGCAGGAGTACTTTGTTCAAGGAAAGTATAGCATGTGATTATCCTTGTTTTCTATCCACATTAATACATTTAATTCATGTTGCATGTGTCACCTTGATAGGGATTCCCTAGAATTGTATCTTATACCTTGTCTCCTATGGGATATGCATTGGGTAGCTTTGCTAGTGCTCAATTAAACCATGATCTTGTAACTTGACTAATGGTATATGCAATAAACATTAAAACATGACTTTTTAGCAACTTGGAAACAGGGGCTAGAGTGTTTAGCTACTTTCTAAATGCTTTAGATTCTTCTCCCTAAGGACTTATCTGTAAGTGATCATCTAGGATTTATAGTACAACTGTGAGGGCTATATGACTCTGGCTTTAGCTCAGTATGAGGACCTTTTCTAGCTTGTTAGAGGTTACCGTTATTGATGTAAGAATGGCTTGACGAATCGGGTATAGGACAACCTCTACTCTTATGTGTATAGCCATGATAGAATTGTGCCATTCCACAGGGGGGTTCCTACATGTGTTTGCCGAGTGAATCTAATGGCCCTAACTTGTTAGACGAACCTTTGAAAGGCTTCATAGTGACCCCTACCTACTCACCTTGGGAGTGTTTTGGGAGTAATTAACCCGGGCATATGGGTATCACGACTCACAGTGAAAGTGTACAACCTCTGTAGAGTGTAAAACTAGTATATCAGCTGTGCTCACTGTCACGAACGGCCTTGGAACCCTTATAGAATAGATGATCATTAAGAATTATCTATTTATGCTATTCATTATTCATGTTTACATTGATCATGTGTTTTACTTTGGGATTGAAACAACTTGTTGCTACTCTTATGCTAAAAATGTGACAATTAAAAGCTGAATGCTATCAAACCTGTGTCAAGCCTTTTGAGCCTCATGAACCCCATGTTACACTTGTTGAGTACGACAGGTACTTATGCTTGTTTATTTTCATTATTTGGATAAAAATCCCGGATGGGTAATAGATGGCTATGGTAATGATGACTTTCCTGAGGATTACTAAACTTGTGGTCAACCAGTTGACGTCCCTGTGATATGAAGCTTCCTGCGAGAGATTTTTCTTTATACTTTCGCTATGTTTATGTGAAGACTATGTCTTAATATTCATGATGTAATAAACACTTGTGATGATACTATTTATAATTTGTCGGCTTATGTGTGTGACTAATCTCTGGGTGCACATAAGATTTTGCATCCCATTTTATCCTTAAAATCGGGTGTGACAATCCAAGGTGAGCTAGCCCCTCTCTCCCTCACCTTGATTCTAATCTCTCTCCCTTCCTCACCATCTAAGTTCAGGCAAGGGTGACCCTAGCTTCGGGCATGGATGGCATGGAGGCATGGCACCAATTGGATCAACACTGCAGTGTCACCCTGTGGTGGATCAGATCTAGGCCAGAGTAGTTTGAGTGGTGGCCCAAATCTAGGCCCGGAGCAACCCAGATGGTAGCCAGATCTGGCACTCTTGATGTCATGCACAATCTTGTTTTTTTTGTATTAAAAGACGAGCATATTCACCCACCTTTAGAAATTGCCATTAACAGAGGCGTGCTTGCAGAAACAGGTGAGGTGGCAGCCTCTATTAAGGTTTTTTGGCCTACTTTGAAAAGAGTTAGTGTAGTAGTGTACTCTCTCCATCATCCCTAAAACTAAGTAACTCTAGCCACCACAATGAACGTCTGCATATGCACATGCAAAAAAACTCTCTTATTAATAAAGGATTTTCAAAAACTAGTTACAAAACTACCAAATTAACAAAAACATATCAAAGTGACCTCTCAACATCAATCCAACAACATTGCACATGCACAATTAATTATTGCCCAAAAAGATTACATGGCCTGAGGCCAATTAATAATTTAGTTATCCATTTCACCAAACAAATAATTTCTTTATATAAAAAGGCATCAAGCTGGATTATATATATTAATTATGTCTTGTCAAGTAGTATAATCACCAATGATATATAGTGCCGATGCAGGGACCATGCATCCCAATCTAATTTAGATCCCAAGGTGTCAAATTATAAATAAATAGTACTCTGTCCTTTCAATTTCAAAGAAAATATCATTCTTGTTGTTCAAAGAGTCAATAAAAGTAGACTAGTGTTCATGGCCTCATCTAATGTCAAAAGAATTAAGTAACAAACCGACTTTTTGTTCAGATGGTGTATATGTAGTAGAAATGGTTTAGTCCCATGCCATTTATTCAGAAAGAATAAGTTGGAGAAAGGTAAAGACTATAGTTGTATATAGTACAGTATACTACTCCATCCGGTCCAGTTGATAAGGCATCTTATGATATGGCACAATCTCCTAAATTATACTTTGATCATCCTTTTATTTTATATTATATTATCTATAATTGTAAACTTATGATTATTTGAATAGTACACTTGACTGCAAATCTTGGAAGATAGTTTAACTAAGAACAAACTCAGATTCATTATATTTTAGAACGGAGATAATAACATATACCAGATACCAAGCTCAAACCATGTAAAACATGCAAAAGTTCCTGCACAAAAGTCAGCACACAGTGCAGCACCATGGATTGTCAATTTGGAAACTTTTTTTGGTCCCCCGGTGGCCGGCCTAGCGCTCTACGTGCAGTTTTTTTAACAGCCGCAATTTGCACAGCGCTATCTTAATTAAGGCACGTTTACATATGTATGATATGCCTCGTCCCCACAGTGTTTGCGGCACGTGATGGATTTGCATGCCACAATGGACTAGATGATTGGCCTGTACTCCATTATTATATTGGGCTACCTGTTATTATATCTTTATGTCAATATATGATGTTCATATACACTCTACCTTGGTAAACCGTACGTGGTTTCAACGGTTCGGCCAGGCAAATAAAAGTACATCATGTGATTATAAGATTGCTGGAAGAATTTGATTGGGTGTGAAAAACGTTAGTTGGTGATGTGTATGTATCTTTTTAGAAAGAGACGTGTATGTGTTTTTGTTAGCTAGCTAGCTAGGCTTCTGCTTCTCGATCGGTTTTTTTGGCCATTCTCATTGTGAATTTCGTGTTCCACTTTTCAGTTTTCAAAACTCTCATACGTTGAAAATAGTGTAGGCTGGTTTTTCCCATGAAACTCATTTTAGTCCCATAAAAACTTTAATCATCTCTCTCTTAATCAGCATATTTGTTAAAATGTGTAACTTATTTAATGCTCATGAAACTTTTATGAGACCTCCACTAAGTCTGGCCAGAAAAGAAGAACAAGCTGAACAACTCACTCAACAAAAAGGTGAATAGGTGATGTAGCCTAACCTTATATACCAGCAAGCATTAAGATATGCAGCGCGTTACGCTGGTAGATAGGAGCACTGTAGCTCAGCTGATTTTGGATGGTTGAATAGTATTCTGTGAGAGAGAATAAGCTGAAACAAGCTGAAACAATCTAAGACCGTACCAGCCGAACGCGCTCATGTTGTGGAGGTTGGCAATATAATCAAGACGTGTTGATGAATAATGAATACTATATATATGATGAAGAAATGTTAGTACTAATGAACAAAAAGCAAATTAGTATATATAATTATTCATGATCATGCATTCATGTAGAGACGACCTATCGTGTGCATGCCACTATATATATTTTGTGGAGGTTTTCGTGTAAGATTAGATAATCACATAGTTATATATATGTCTTAGAGAGTTGCGACAAAACACACGTCCCTTTTGTTACCATCACTAAATAAGAAAACCATTTCTTATTTTGTTACCATCACTAAACAAATAAGCGTCAAATTTAGTAACAATGTCAAAATAAGTGCTTATTTTTTTATTGGTAGCTTCGGTGACTTGATGCTTATTTTTTTATTATGATATGACTCACGTCGCCTCTTATTTTTTTCATCCCTCTGTTCTTGGGAC
Source organism: Miscanthus floridulus (assembly GCF_019320115.1). Classification (NCBI taxonomy): domain Eukaryota; kingdom Viridiplantae; phylum Streptophyta; class Magnoliopsida; order Poales; family Poaceae; genus Miscanthus; species Miscanthus floridulus. The sequence continues at coordinate 93,303,141 of NC_089593.1, forward strand.
ATTGCATGCCATCGAGCTCTATCCTTTTTCCCTCTTGTGGTCTTTAGCATCAACTTTAAAAAAAAATCGATATAACATATACATAGGAAACACAATGGAATATTCGATAGCATGTTGCATTCTGTAACCTTCTTTAGTTGTGTTAGTCTTGTCTCCCAATGGCGCTCGAGAACCACTATTTTGCACTGTATTAATCTGTAATAGGAAGAGACATGGCCAGGTTGTAACAACTAAGTACTGAAGGACAAAGTAATCCATGGACACATGATTGTAGGATCTCTATCAGTTAGATGAACAAGTAGAGCAAATAACATGAACCGTTAAACCAATGGTTCTAGTTGACCTCATATTGTTTTTCTATGCACTGGTGCAAATTGAGACTAAAAAGATAAGTCAGGATGGCTGTTGAGATGGCTAGGATTGTCAGGAATCATTGACCAACATGATGAAAGATATCCAGCCTTTTTCAGCAATTATGTATACACTAAATAAGAAAACCATTTTTCCAGTTTTACCGAGTGCCATGACCATGGCACTCGGCAAAGAATTTTTTTTTTAAAAAAAATTCAAACTTTGCCGAGTGCCGGCCCGAGGGCACTCGGCAAAGAATTTTTTTTTTAAATTTCAAACTTTGCCGAGCGCCGGTCAGGGACACTCGGCAAAGAATTTTTAGAAAAAAAAAATAAAACATCTTTGCCGAGTGCCGGATAGAGGGCACTCGGCAAAGATTTTTTTTAAATAAAAAATCTTTGTCGAGTGCCTGCAGGGTTTGCACTCGCCAAAGCGACCGTCAACGGGGCCGACGCCGTAACGGTTGCTTTTCTTTGCCGAGTGCCCCCGGGGCTCTCGGCAAAGACACTCGGCAAAGAGGGCTTTGCCGATCAATTTTTTTCCGTGTGTTCTTTGCCGAGTGCCGCACTCGGCAAAGGCTTTGCCGAGTGCCTCAGGCACTCGGCAAAGAACCTGAATCCAGTAGTGATGTTTGTTAAAATGTGTAACTTATTTAATGCTCATAAAACTTTTATGAGACCTCCACTAAGACTGGCCAGAAAAGAAGAACAAGCTAAACAACTCACTCAACAAAAAGGTGAATAGGTGATGTAGCCTAACCTTACCAGCAAGCATTAAGATATGTTGTGGAGGTTGGCAATATAATCAAGACGTGTTGATGAATAATGAATACTATATATATGATGAAGCAATGTTAGTACTAATGAACAAAAAGCAAATTAGTATATATAATTATTCATGATCATGCATATTCATGCAGAGACGACCTGTCGTGTGCATGCCACTATATATATTTTGTGGAGGTTTTCGCGTAAGATTAGAGAATCACACACACACACACACACACACACACACACACACACACACACACACACACACACACACACATATACATATATATATATATATATATATATATATATATATATATATATATATATATATATATATATATATATATATGTCTTAGAGAGTTGCGACAAAACACACGTCCCTTTTGTTACCATCACTAAAAGTCGATGCAGTGAGAGGCTAAATGCGATGAGATGGTAACGTGTGAACCCAATAATCAGCTGTGAGAGCATGATAGATGTTGCTTTCCATTGTTCCGGCCCAGCAACTATTATAAGCTACTAGCTTTTTCCTTGGTGCAGTGGGGGGAATTGATAGCATAACGAAGAGCTCAGTGAAGATCCACTCACATCTTCCACAACCTCAAGTAGTCAAGTGTGCGACACGTTCGTTGTTTCTGATTTCGGTTCTGACCACCACGGCACCACACAAATTAAACATGGTGGGCGCTCTCTGTGGCATGAGCAGCCACCTATATATACCTATAACCTCATCATTTTTTTTTATTTCATATAAGACGACCGGACATTGCTTGGGCCAGCATTTTTTTTTCTTTTCTCTCAAGCACTTGCGAATTTCAAATCCGGGCTAGGAGCACTTAGTTTACTTACTGGCTTAAACCTTTTTTTTGGGTGAGGATTACTCACATGACCTTGAGAGTCTATCCAAAGAATCTAGTATACTACTAAAAACGATTTTAGGAGACAATACCTTTTATTTTCAGATGCGGTATAAAAGTTTCTGTTTCTCCAAAAAATACCTAATTAATTTCAAAAGGAGTCCCAAAAAATACCTAATTAATTTCAAAAGGAATCAATCTATTTTAGTAGGCAGTTCAATAAATCTCGTCTTTGTAAATTGATTAACAGAATCATACCTCTTAAATGGTCCCCCCCCCCCCTCTCTCCCACACCACTCCTTTGCTCTCTCTCTCTCTCTCTCTCTCTGTGCCGCATGTAGATCTAGGGACTTCGACATGTCCCAATATCACTATCAGTTGGTCCTATCATTGCTGAGCAATGAAGGTCAGTTTTGTAGTAGTGATCATGAAATATATTTTCATAGTGTGCTTATTTGGTGTCATGAACATCTTATAAATTCAGTCAAACTTTTAAAAAGTTTGGCTAAAAAAAGTTGATTTAATTATTTGGGACATATGTGTAAGTGGAGTAAGTATTAGTACATTACTTTGTTTCTTAGACTGTCAAAGAGACTGAGATAGGCTAATAAGCCGTACTTTTTCAACCAATGAACAATATTTTTCTCTCATAATAAATCAGTCAACAGTATTTTCAGTCATGGCTTATCAGCCAAGCAAACAGGGCAAGTAGTTCCTTTTGCTCAATTATTGAGGGAACATAATAATTAGGGGTACTGGTGATCAACGACACACAATCATCTCATCATCACGACACCAGGCCAGGGCCTTGTTCACTTTGCAAATTTTTTAAACCCAATGAATAGTACCACTTTCGTCTTATTTGATAAATATTGTCCAATCGTGGACCAACTAGGCTCAAAAGATTCATCTCGTGATTTCCAACTAAACTGTGTAATTAGTTATTTTTTTACCTACATTTAATACTCCATGCAAACGGCTAAAAATTGATGTGATGAAAAAAGTGAAAAAAACTTGGAATTTGGATGACATCTAAACAAGGCCCAGATCACCAAGATCCATGCATGGGATGCTTGTACTGTGCTGCACCGTGCATGCAGCATGCTAGCCCTGCAGATTGCAGAAGCTGCATGCATGGTTGAGCTGTCCAGCCGTCGGTCCCATGCCAATGAATAACGTGCCCAACTGTTTTCCTGTATTTGAGTCGTCAAAAAAAAAAATATAGCCCCTGTTCACTTGGAGTAATTTGGAGAAATTCGGATGAATCTGAAGAAATTTATGAGAGTATGAACCGTCAAATTCAGCCGTACACATTAAAATCCGGCTGATTTTTTTACCAGCCGAACGTAGCCATAGTAGCTTCATCATGGTTTTTTTTTTGGAAAAGGACGTCCAGATGTACTGGAACACGCACCACCATGTTACTGATAAACGTACCACAAACAGTATTTATTTTTAAGAACTTCGGATTGATGGAGGCAAGTTGACTTGTTCTTCGGTGGCACCGATCCGGTCATATAGTTACATCTAAGGATGGCAACGGGGACCCGATACTCGATACCCGACGGGTATTTGATCCATTAGGGGACGGGGATGGGATCATATCTTTACCCGCAGGCATCTAAATGGGCAAGAATCCATACCCGACGGGTATAGCGGGTACGGGAACGTTCCCTGTTTACCCGTCCCCGTTACCCGTTGGGGAACCCGACTATTTGAGCTGTCATGCGAGTATTAGGCCCAAAGAAGCTCAACATAGATATTTTGGTCCAAATCTGAACAGTTATATATATAATTTGTGTGTTCTAGGAACCCTCGTTCAATTTTTCCTCACCATCTCCGCCAGCAGCACAAGCACGCCTGTCTCACGAGCGCTCGTGCCCCTAGCTTCCTCAGTTCGGTCTCTCTGCCACCTTTGCTCGTCCTCCTCGCAACCTCGTTCCTTCTCCTCGGCATCTCCGAGACTCCGACACTTATACCCGGGTGAAGAAGAAACGCCTCCGATTGCAAAGCTGCGACCCCAAGTGTCCTTGTTTATCGGGTATGCAGTACCCGTCGGGTATCTGTTACCCGACCGATACCCAACGGGTACGGGGATGGGCAAGAATCTATACCCGAGACAGTTAATGGGGATGGGGACGGGATGAATTCTCCGTAGCGGGGAAGAGAACGTTCCGGCGATACCCGACGGGTATATACCCGTTGCCATCCTTAGTTACATCTTATTTGGCACAGCTTCAAATGGTTTCGGCTCCTTGCTACAGTATACGGAGAAGTCCTAGCCGTTGAAGTTAAAAACGGCTCCTCGCTACGACGCATGGAGGAGCTGAAGACAAATAAAGCTATCCAAAGCTCTACCAAACGGGATCTTCGTAACTAAAGTGCTAAAAAACATAGGGAGAAAAAGAATAATCAATGCTTAAAAATACTATGTATGCTCGACTAATAACTTTGGGTAGTTTAAAAGTTAAACTGAGTTGAACACAACTCAAAAGTGAACATAGTCCACATTTCATAATTATTAAGGAAAAGAAAACATGTCACGCGAATATGCCTAGCTAGCTCCTGGATATTATAAATAAATATATATGTGTAGCCTTGCACATGCTGGTACTGGTAGTATGAACCCTAGAAACGGTCACTGAGCCTCCACAATTAACAAAGTGCAAGGTACAAATCACTAGCCTAATAGAAAAATGTGCTCCAGTAGTTGACTTGGACCCTGCATCCACAATAGTTCCACACATCACACACACACAAACAATGGTAACATATATATAGCGGCAGGCACTACTACAGAATGGACTTGTTGTCTCAGGCGGTAACGGCCTTTAGTCCCGGTTACCGCGCCGGGATAACGATCCCAGAACTAAAGGTGGAACCTTCAGTCCCGGGTCATCGAGCCGGGACTAAAGAGGGACCTTTAGTCCCGGTTGGTGTTACCAACCGGTACTAAAGGCCCCCCAGCCGAGCAAACGTGGCCGCACCCTTTAGTCCCGGTTGGTAACCCTAACCGGGACTAAAGGTTCTTTTTCTTTTTCTTTTTTTTGTTTAATTTGTTTTCAGTTCAGTTACACATATTTGTTTAATATATAATATGTTTTTATGTACGTATTCTACGCTGCTAATATAAATACACGCACGCATATAATTACATCTAATTCTCATCTCGAGCATTATTATATTCGAATAAAGTATGAAACTATATATATTATAGATATATAGGTATATATACAACACTTTCATAATCTTGTTCTCGAAAATAACGATATCAATAAACATTTAATTTACATCATTAGTTCCTTAGGATCAAAGTAGAACTCGCCGTTGGGATTTAGCACTTTTTCTAGAAGATATCCTGCTATTGACTCTTGAACTGCTTTCAGATGGTCTTTTTGCATGACCCTTCATTTCAACCATTCAGTCTTGCATTTGAAATAAAAGAAAAAAGTATTAATACATATATATATATATTCATTTAAAAATAAATAAAAAATTGATATATACATACTCTGAGGACATCTTCAGGAGTTCTTCTTATGTATGCAGTGATAAATTCACAAACGTAGTATCCACACAAGTTATTACCTGGTTCCTGCCGCAAACACCACTGTACGAGAAGAAGATTATTCTCATCATCTCACACGTAAATTGAAGTACGATATAGTAATTAAACACGTGGGGAAGTATATATAGTACAACTTACTGGTATTTCAACTACATTAAGTGGTGCCTTGCAATCCTTACGGTGTTGCCGAATAAACTCTTTCCAAACCCTGTGCGACCAATAATGTACGATCGTTAATAAATTATGGCAAAGTCTATTTAATAATAGTTGTGCGCGAGAGATCGAAATTACCCCTGGATAATGTCTATCATATCTTGGTATAGTGCTCGCTCTTTTCTCAATGAGTCCAAAATTACTAACTGACTTGAGTTTAACTCAATGACAATGAGTATCTAGTGAAACCTGTATTGGTTTATACACACACGTACATGCATATAAGTTGTATTGATATTACATAAAATGTGTAGACTACATTATTATTAACACTTACTCAAAATTGTACGGAAAAGTATTGTTGTCTTGTCGTGCTGCTTCACGAAGAACTTCATGATATTCGTCTATGCTTCAGATACCTAGTGCTCCTTGACAATAATATCGGTTTTGAATACGATATAAGGATCAATGAAGCCAACACTGGTGTCTTGTATTCTTTGGAGCTCTGATATCTGGAATCTATATATAAATATAAGTTACATATGAGGATAATTATATACACGTACGCATGGAAGTGAGTTTATTAAATAAAAGTAAGAATCACTTACAAACAAAAGAAGCTAATGACTGATTTGTCCAGAGCGTCCAAGTGGTATAGTTGATGCAATTCTTCAAAACTAATATGTAAGATGTCATCGCCACGGAAGTAATGATGGTCTCTAAATCTGACAAAGATCCACTGCTCACCCCTGCCACACGCCTGCATGTACCACTTGTTGAGCAAATACATCTGCATACCCAATTTATTCAGAGCCGCAGGGTTGTACAGACTTTTACCAAATTTATAAGTCTTCTAGGTATCAACTTCCAGGTTCTGGATTGAAGCTTTGCCCGTCACTTGATCCAAGGTTAAACCAGTTTGTTCAAAAAAAGCATTAAGGTCTTGAACCGACACTTCTCTAGAGTTGTCTAGTCGATAGACTTCTATGTTGGAACCATATTCATTAGCAATAACAAGATTTTGCATTGGTTGCTTCTGTTGTCCGAGCTATGGGACATCCTTCCCTGATGCTCTTTTCTTTTTCTTATGTGCATCATGTGACTTCACGAGGGAGCGGTCATAGTCTGATAGTGGCGGAGGCTTACGAACTTCAAGCATCTTTTTCTTGTGAGCTTCGACCTTCTACCTCAGCTGATCTTGTGGTATGTAAAAGTACGACTTCTCCTTAAGCTTCGCTTGTCTCTGTTTTTGGATATCTATAAAAAAATCTTTCACTTTTTTGTCTTCTTCAGCTGCTATTCGCTCATCAGTCTTTTTAGAAAGTATTTCTTGAGAAATAACTCTTTTTTTGGGGTCTTCTTTGCCGCCGGGACCTTAGACGTCTTTGTAGTGCGTCGCTATGGAGGGGGTGGGGGCAGTGTTGGAGACTGGCGTGGAGGCGATGAGGCCGGTGTTGGAGTCTAGCGTGGAGGCGTTGGAGATAGTTGTGGAGGCGGTGGGGCCGGTGTAGGAGTTGGAGATCGTTGTGGAGGCGATGGGGCCGGTGTAGGAGTTGGAGATCGCCGTGGGGATGAAGTCATCTCGCCCCCCGCGACGCTGTGATGAGATGAGGAATGAATGATTAGGCTAGGCTAGGGGGAGACCCTGCTACAAAAACAAGTTGTGGGTCAATTATTTTTGAAGCCAATATAAAACTAATGGAAAAATAATATTTCATTCACTTTGATTCGTACCTAGGGTGAGGTAGGGGAAGCAGTAGCGCCCTAGGAATGATGATGAAGCGTTTGCGCCATTGAATAAATGTCTTCTCTACTTCTCCTAGTATCTTCTCCCCATCACCGCCTTCAATGTCAAGAGGAACATTGCTGTAACCTTTGAGCACTCTATCGACCGAGACGCTAGCATATCCAGGTTAAATAACTGACCCATGGATTCTTGGTGTCTTCGTTCAGTCTATTGGAGATACAACCCCGACAGCCACCATGATTGATGCATTATTACCATCTAGAATGTGCAGCTCACATGTTGTTAGAGGCTCGGTAATGTCATCAACAGGGAAGTGCAACCCAGCGTCACCTTGAATAACTGGCAGCTCCATGGAAGCACAACTGCTTTTCATCTGACCAACGGGGCTAATGGTGACTCCCGGCGTTGATTGCGATTGCATTTGACTCATTGCTAGCTGCACCTACCTCTTGATCTCCTCCTGCATTCTTGCCTCAAGAGATTTTTCTCGTTCACATGATTCAAGCAATGCTTGTTGTGACTCATTAACAAATTGCTCTAATACACGGATTCGGTCTGCCTCCTCATCCTTCTTTCTCTAGCAGCTTCTGTAGGTATCCCTGTCTACTGGGAATGTTTGTAACCACAAAACTGCCCCATAGCCTCTTGTTCGACCACCGTGTTCGGGATTCTCTAGGGCATATGTCAATTCATCCTTTTCTCTATTGGGCTTGAAAACACCACTATCAGCTTCTTCCCTAGCACGAGCTAGTCTCTGTGTTGCTCTCTCAATTTTTTGGCCGAAAATTAGCTTGCCAGTGTCTGGGTCTAGGCTTCCCCCATGAGCATAGAACCAATTCTTTGCGCGTTGAGGCCAGTTCTTCTCTATTGTTTTAGGTATGATTCCCTTGGCAGTAATCTCTGCTTCTAGGTTTTGCCACTTGGGAATAGCACTCCTATAACCACCTGATCTCATGCGATGATGGTATTGCTTCTATTGAGCATTCTGCTGATTCCTCATCACACGTTCCTCACTCTCTTGAGATGTCTTGTATTGTACAAAGTCATCCCAATGGGACTCCAACTAGACAAACGCCTTAGCATTGAAATTCGACGTTTCATTCTTCAAGATAAACTTTTTATACAATGTCTTCTTCCAACTCTGGAACAATGTTGCCATCTTCTTCATTGTCTAATCCCTCACTAGCTCCTTCAAAGCATCATCTGCTTGTAATGTGAAATGCTGAGTGATATCTCTCTAAGCTAGATTCTTATCATGATCAGATACAAAACTAACATTAGGAGCGGATATCTTCTGCTTCCATTCACGAGCACTAACTAGGATCCTATCCCTTACAATGAACCCACATTGATTGACATATGTCTGAGCATGTGGTCCCAATGGTTTGCCGGTGTCAGTGTCGAATTCTGATATTATGAAACGGCCCTCTAATGGCTTTTTTGGCCCTCGGACTTTCCTACTCTTACCGGTGGTTGATGTAGATCCAGAGACCGGCTACATGAGTAGAAACACAATGATTAACAACAAATATACGTACACATGCATCTATAAGAGATGAAAGATAATCGAATATACCTCGCCAGTATTTTCTTGCGCGACAATTTGTTGATCTTCAACCACCGGTATATTCAGGGTATCCTCATAATCATCAAAGTACTGACTCGTGTCATCTACATCCACATTGGTGCTGGTGTTGATAATATTTGCCATTATGTCATCATTCAAGTTATCATCCGGAGCAGCCATTTGTATCTTCAAGATAACACATAGATAGAATTACTATGGCACATAACATAGGTACATGTGATAACACATATAGAATTACTAAATCCAATTAAATATAATAACACATAATATTTCATAAGGATAAACAATAATAAGGTATAGGCTTTGGAATCGAATAAAAAACACTTTCAATCCAAAAACATGGAAATAAGTACATGTATATATACATATAGAATGATACAATTTTCTCTCTCTCTCTCTCTCAACATATAGAATAAGTGCATATGTATATATCTCTAGATATGCATGTGATAACACATAGAATGTCTCTCTAGATACAATTTTTTCTCTCTCTCAACACATGGAAATAATTAAGTACATGTATATATACACACAGAAATAATTAAGTACATATATATGTATACATATAGAATCTCTAGATAGAATTAATTACTAAATCTAATTAAACCTAACATATATACATAGATAGAATTACTAAATAAAAATTAAATCTAACACATATAGAGAGAGATAGAATAATAATTACTAAATATATCAAAAACTATAATAAAAAACTATCTAAAAAAACTATCTAAATAAAGAACTAATTAAATTTTAATACATTTAAATCTAATTAACATATATAAAAAACTATCTAAAAAACTAAGCATAAACTACTAATTAAATTTTAATACATTTTAATCCAACATATATATCAAACACTACCTAAAAAAGTATCTAAAAAAGTATCTAAAAAACTATCTAAAAAATATGGCCGAGCGCTATATAGCTAGCAACAGGCTATATGGATGGCCATGGCGGCCGGGCGTGCTGGCCGGCCACGGGGCCGAGCAGAGCCGCGCGAGGACGACGTACGGCGGAGACTCGACGGCCATCGGGCGGGGCTCGACGATGAGGCCGAGCGGGGGTAGACGATGACGGTGGCGCGGGCACAGCAGAGACGACCAAATCGACGTTGTAGATCAAAAAGTAGAAGATGAACAGAGGAACCATTCGATATATATAGGCCGGGACCCTTTAGTCCCGGTTGGTGTTACCAGCCGGGACTAAAGGTAGTTTTGGGTGGGCAATTCTGCCCACCCTTTAGTCCCGGTTCCTGGAATGGGCCGGGACTGAAGGCCTAAAATTTTTGCAGCTCGCCAAAGTGTTGTTTTTTTATTAAGGATTGTAGATCTTGATGAGCTGCTCAAATGAGACATTAAATGACCTCAGATGAAAAATCTCTGAATACCAAGTTTGATCATCTCAGCAAGATCTACAATTGTTACATAGCTCATTTTTGCATTTGAGAAAGTTTTATTAAACACTAGTCACAAATTCTTGAATCTCATATAGACTTTCTAAAACTATGTCACACACTTGTGAAATTTGAACTATATTTTGTTCAAACTTTCTCAAATGAAAAAGGCCTATATAAGGATTGTAGATCTTGATGAGCTGAACAAACTTGGTATTCAAAACTTTTCAATTTGAGACAATCTAGGGTTCCGAAAACTAGTTTGTAGGCGTTGAAATTTAAAAATCACAAATTTGAACCATCCAAACTATCTCAAATGGAACGTTGACCAAAACAATAATTGTAGATCTTGATGATTTTAACAAACTTGGTATTCAAAACTTTTCAATTTGAAGTCATTTAGAGTTCATAATACTAGAGTCAAAGTGTTGTTTTTTCATTTGACCAAATTTGACTTGGTCAAACTTGCTCAAATGAGACACTAAATGACCTCAGATGAAAAATCTCTGAATACCAAGTTTGATCATCTCAGCAAGATCTACAATTGTTACATAGCTCATTTTCCCATTTGAGAAAGTTTTATCAAACACTAGTCATAAATTCTTGAATCTCATATAGACTTTCTAAAACTATGTCACAACAGTGCATCGTTGTATCATACAGGCACAACAGTGAATTTTTTCTTGACGTATGACCCTTGGTTATGATCTTGTTGTAACCATGGAGTGTCTTCATCATTTAACATGATGCTTGGATCTTTCTTCACTATGAAGGGTGGAATTCAGACATTTCTTTCATAATCTTCTGACATGTCTGACTTGTCTTTAATTCCTACTATATTTATTTTCCCAGATTGAACTATGTGGTGCTTTGGCTCATTGATCATTGAGTTGATGTCTTTGTTTTTTCCTCTCTTTGATTTTGTAGACATGTCTTTCACATAGAACATCTGACTCACATCGGCAGCAAGGACGAATGGTTCGTCTTTGTACCCAATATTGTTGAGGTCCACTGTTATCATTCCATACTCTTTGTCGACTGTTACCCCTCCTCCGATCAGCTTCACCCATTGGCACCGGAACAAAGGGACTTTAAAATTAGGTGCGTAGTCTAGTTCCCATATATCTTCTATGCGGCCATAATATGTTTGTATATTCCCATTTGGATCTGTGCCATCTATACGAACACCACTATTTTGATTGGTGCTCCTTTTATCTTGGGCAACTGTGTAAAATATATTCCCATTTATCTCGTACCCTTGGTACGTGAGGATATGCCATGATGGTTGCCTAGCCAACAAATACAGTTGCTCATCAATATTGTTATCGCCTTGACATTCTTTTCGCAACCAACCACTGAAACTTTCCATGTGCTAACACCTAATCCAAGCTTCAGTCTTCCCTGGAAACTTGGATCATAAGAACTCCTTATGTATCTCGATGTACGGATGCACCAATGATGAGTTCTAAAGAACTGTGTAGTGTGCTTTATTGAAATAATCATCTTCCATGCCAATATATGTTTTCTTTCCTAAAGTTCCTTTATCACTGAGTCTCCCCTCGTGTCGCGATTCGGGAACGCCAATCGGGGCAAGGTCAAGAATAAAGTCAACACAGAACTCAATGACCTCCTCTGTTCCATAGCCCTAGGCGATGCTTCCTTTAGGCTTAGAATGGACTTTCACATATTTCTTCAAGACTCCTATAAACCTCTCGAAGGGGAACAAGTTATGTAGGAACACAGGTCCAAGAATACTAATCTCCTTTACCAAATGAACTAGGAGGTGTGTCATGATATTAAAGAAGGATGGAGAGAACACCAACTCAAAGCTGATAAGACATTGAACCACATCATTCTGTAGAGTAGCTAGTTCCACTGGATTGATTGCCTTCTGAGAAATTGCATTGAGGAATGCACATAGCTTCACGGTGGCTAGACGTACATGTGGAGGTAGAATTCCTCTTAAAGCAACTAAAAGCAATTGCGTCATAAGCACGTGGCAGTCATGGGACTTTAAGTTTAGGAATTTCTTCTCTGGCACATTTATTATACCCTTTATATTGGAGGAGAATCCCGATGGGACCTTGATGCTGCTTAGACATTCGAACATGCTGTCCCTCTCTTCTTTGCTAAGCGTGTAGCTAGCAGGACTTAAGTAATGACGTCCATCATCTGTCTTCTCTGAATGAAGGTTGTCTCATTCTTTCATGCCCTGCAAGTCCTGGCATGCTTCAAGTGAATCCTTTGGCTTCCTGTACACACCCATGAATCTTAACAGGTTCACACAAAGATTCTTTGTCAGGTGCATCACGTTGATTGCGTTGCGGACCTCTAGGACTTTCCAATAGGATAGCTCCGAAAAGATGGACTTCTTCTTCCACATGGGTGCGTGTCCCTTAGCATCTTTGGGAACAAATTCGCAGCCTTATCCCTTTCCAAATACTACTTTCACATCCTTGACCATTGCGAGTACATCTTCTTTGGTTCGGTTATGAGGCTTCTTCCGATGGTCTGGCTTACCTTTAAAATGCTTACATTTCTTTCTTACTTGGTGATTCAAAGGAAGGAATCAACGATGGCCAAGGTACACGACCTTTCGACATCTTTTCAAATATATACTGTCAAAGTCATCAAAACAATGTGTGCATGCATTATATCCTTTGTTTGTCTGACCTGAAAGATTACTTAAAGCAGACAATCATTGATTGTTACGAACAACATTGCTCGTAGGTCAAAGTGTTCTTGTTTGTACTCATCTCAGACACGTACACTTGGTTTGATCCATAAAACTAGAAGTTCTTCAACTAATGGCTTCAGATAGACATCAATGTCGTTGCCAGGTTGCCTCGGACCTTGGATGAGGATCGGCATCATAATGAACTTCCACTTCATGTATAACCATGGAGGAAGGTTGTAGATACATAGAGTAACTGGCCAAGTGCTATGACTAGTGCTCTGTTCCCCAAAAGGATTCATACCATCTGTACTTAAGGCGAACCTTAAGTTTCTAGCCTCATTTGCAAACTTTAGAAATTCCCTGTCTATCGCTCTCCACTGGGACCCATCAGCTGGGTGTCTCAGCATATTGTCTACCTTACAGTCTTCTTTATGCCACCACAACAACTTTGCATGGTCTTTATTTCTAAACAAATGTTTTAAGCGTGGTATTATAGGAGCATACCACATAACCTTGGCAGGGATTTTCTTTCTAGGATGTTGTTCACCCTCGACATCACCAGGATCATCGCGCCTGATCTTATACCACGCTGCTTTACATACCGGGCATTCATCCAAATTCTCGTATTCATTGCCATGGTAGAGGATGCAGTCATTAGGATATGCATGTATCTTCTGGATTTTTAATCCCAAAGGGCAGACAACCTTTTTTGCTTCGTACGTAGTGGTGGGCAATTCATTTGGCTTCGGAAGCATCTTCTTTATGAGGTTCAATAAATTCCTAAATGCCTTGTCGGATATACCATTCTTTGCCTTCTACTGTAGCAATTCCAGTGTTGTACCCAGCTTTTTTTGCCCCTCTTCGGCCGTCGGGTATAGCAACTTCCTATGATCCTCAAGCATGCGCTTGAACTTAACTTTCTCTTTTTCACTTTTGCATTCTTGTTGTGCATCACGAATGGCATCGCCAAGAGCATCACCGAGATCATCTTCTACCACTACCTCTTCTTCATCTCTCCCCATTGTAGTATCATCAAAGGCACCATACTGAGCAATAATGTCATCAATGTCTAAATCTTCTCCTTCACCTTCTTCCATCATGACCCCGCTTTCTCCATGCTTAGTCCAACTTATATAGTTTGACATGAAACCTGACTTAAGCAAATATGAATGAAGACTCATTGAGCTTGAATATTCCTTTAAATTCTTACATATGGCACATGGACAATACATGAAACCATCCTGCTTATTTGCCTCGGCCACACCTAAGAAATAGTGCACGCCCTCAATAAAGTCTTGGGAGCGGCGATCGGCATTGTACATCCAATGGCATGACATAATCTGTATTACACGACAAATTATGAAAACCTTGAACATAATTAAGTATTTTATTACACAACATAGATGACACACACACGGTTGATTAATTAACTAAGCCTGGCTATAACGGAAGCAATCCCAACTATCACTAAATAAACTAAAACTACAATGCACTTCAGTAACATAATTATTTCGTGATCGTACGCAACTAAAACAGACAAATCATTCTTCTGTTGAATATCAATAAGCTTCTCCTGCTGGCTCACTGCCTCATCATCAGCAGCCGCTACCTCAAGCGCACCCAAATTCTGCACGTATGTAGCATAATCTTCCTCCCAGTACCAACCATCGCATCCATTGCCCTCCCACTGAAATTAAAGCCAAAAAATATTTAGTCAAAAATATTACAGAAAAGCAGGTCAATTAGCCATAATAATCAAATGCGTAAGAAACTCATATCGCGATCCGGGCACTTGTAGAAAACACAACCCTTGTTGGGTTCCTGTCTCTTGACTCGGTACTCCATCACAATCTTTTGCTTACACTTGCCGCAGATAATGAGAGAGAGTTCTGGCCTCAGTCGTTTCGCAACCGAACGAGAGGCCGAGGATCCGGTACCAGTTGTCATCTACTTTCTATACTTATTTTTGTAAACTAGTGTAAATTTCACATTTTCTAAAATAATATATTTAAACAAAACTAAAATTATTTATTTATCTAACTAAACCATGAAATATGTACTATGTATAATAGTAAAATACCAAACTATTAAGTGATTTTACTATTGTAAATCATCATGTGATTTTGAGCTAAAAATGACATAGAAATCACATAGCTCAAAAACATGTTTCAATGAATAACCATCCGTACTAGTTGACCTTGCTTACGTGATCATCTCGGCGAGCATTTCTCCACCGGACGGCACCGTACTTGGCCAAGGAAGAGCTCCGATTCTACGAGGAAGGCAACACGGTCTTCCACGACCGTTGTTGCTCTCCCTCGTAGAATCAAAGCTCCTCCTTGACGTCCGTTACCGCTCGGCAGAGAACATGCTCGCCAAGATGAACACGGTCCGTAAATTCAACTAGTACGGATTTTCTATAATTTTCTAACTATTTTCTAAGTTTTTTATTTCATAGAAAATTTAATTCTAAAAAATAAAAGCCATGATTTCTAAGTAGTTCATTTCATGGAAAAAATAATTCTAAGTGACCTGCTCGATATCGGCGAGCTCGCAGGCGTTTAGGTTGCCGAGGATAGTAACATTTGTAGATGACATTTGTAGGTCTGAAGTTATCAAATATCCATCAAATTATTGCTCAAAAACATGTTTCAATAAATAACCATCCGTACTAGTTGACCTTGCTTACGTGATCATCTCGGCGAGCATTTCTCCACCAGACGGCACCGTACTTGGCCAAGGAAGAGCTCCGATTCTACGAGAAAGGGAACACGGTCTTCCACGACCGTTGCCGCTCTCATTCGTAGAATCAAAGCTCCTCCTTGACGTCCGTTACCGCTCAGCAGAGAACATGCTTGCCGAGTTGAACACGGTACGCAAGTTTAACTAGTACGGATTTTCTAACATTTTCTAACTATTTTCTAAGTTTTTC